>NC_083405.1:35152844-35437844 GCF_020745735.1 Hemiscyllium ocellatum
GCATACTCCTGACAGAAAACGCAGATGTGAGCCTTGCCCACATCCCACCATAGCCTCAGGGAGGGGAAGCTTCCCCGCTTCCTTCTCCAGCCGGCCCAGAAACGACGAAACAAGTCCCGGAACCGCTCGTCCTCCAGCAGCAGGTTGTTAAAGTGCCAGTACGCGGAGCCCAACCTGGCGCCGAACGGAAGGAGTTCCGCCCACACCAGGTGATGGTCCGTGCACGACACCTGCCACATGGAGGCCTTCGGAAAACAGGAGGCGTACGCCCGCAAAACGTACAGGCGGTCGATTCTGGACGGTCCGACCCCAGGCCTCATGAAGGTGAAGGCGATGGCGTCAGGACGGAGATTCCGCCAGACGTCCACCAGGTCTAAGGCCTTGACCAAGTCCCCCGGCCACCTCTGACACCCAACCGGTGTGGGCACCGCCATGGTCCCTGTCCTCGAGGACACAGTTAAAGTCTCCCCCAAGGACGACGCACTGGTTCTCGCCGATGGAGGCGAGATGAGCGGACACTTCTCCGAAGAAGCTCGCTTGCCTCGGCCCGGCCAGGGGAGCATAGACGTTCACCAAGTGAAGCACGGCGCCCCCCCAGCCGAACCGTCAGGTGAAGCAAACGGCCTGGCACTGGCTCCCTGACCCCCAAGATCTCCGGCTGAAAATGTGGGGCCAACAAGATAGCCACCCCGCCAGATCTGCGGGTGAGGTGACTCATGCAGACCGCCCGCCACCCTCCCCATCCAGGAGCCAGGTGGCTTCGTCTCCCGGGGTAGTATGGGTTTCTTGCAGGAAGCACACCGCACACCTCCCGTCCCGAAGGACCGAGAGGGTCTGGAATCTGCGCTGTGACTCCCTGCTGCCATTGATGTTGAGGCTGGCTATAGTTGTCTCCATGTCGGAAGCATTGTGCAATCACCACCAGTACAGTTAAAAAACTATATATATTTACTGGGAGGATGAGGGAGGGGCACAGAAGTCCCTCACCCTCACCAGGAGTGCCCCCAGGAAGTTCCTAACTTGCTTTCGCTCATTAGCATCGAGCCGAGGTGCCTGGCAAGCAGCGTTGGCCGACCAATAAACTCTCTCGAAGGAGCTCCAGCAGTCGAGCGCCAGTTCGGCTCTATCGCAGTGACTCCGAATTTCCTCGACAAACTCCTGGAGTTCCTTAAGGGGGAGGAGGGGCAGATCGGTGGGGGGCACCTGGGACTCAAAATTGTCACTGAATACAGACTCTGCATTGTCCCCAGTGTCCACCACCGATCCCATACCCTCCTCTGGGAAGTCGTCCTCAGTCACTGACCTCTTCCCCCACTAAGAATGGGGGCTGGTCTGGCACCACCAACTGATGTCAAATCCCCAGCGACCCCACCCCCAGGGTCACCAGCAGTACCTTCCTCAGCACACTCCTTCCCAAAATGCCCCAAGTTCGGGTCATTGGGCAGCAGAGGCTTGGGGGCCTGCTCTTCTCCCTACACCAGGATGACCAGCTCCTCGGGGAAACCTCCCCCAGGGCCAAGGCTCCTGGAAAAAACAGTCTGGGAGGGAGGAGTGAGGATAACACCTTCCTCCCCTCCACTGCTCAATGACCCAGTGGAGAGTTCCCTGTTGTCACCCACACCATGGCCTGTGTGGCTTTTAAAGTCCTCCCCAGGGGCTGGTGGAATTATAGCAGCAGAAGGTCCTGCTGTAGCCCCTGGGGATTTGGGCAGGTCAGGCCACAGTGCAGGATAGGTATAAGACACCGTAAGCTCATTCTCTGGAGAGGGTCAGCACCTCTGCCCTAGATGAGCAGTGGAGAATTTATGGGCCTTCCATTCCCCACCTGCCTTGGTGGTCATGGGGCCTGAGGTGCTGCCACCCCCCCAGCTTTTCCTGGAATACTATTGGTGGGGGAAGGCAGGGGGTGTGGCTAGGATGGGGTGGGTCAGCATGTCACTTCCTGTCCCTGGTTTATCAGGTGATGCAGGAGGGAGGGCAGTGATGGTTTCTTACAGGTTAGTACTAGGCTTGGGGACCCCTGGGCCAGGAGCAGGCATTGAAGCCCTAGGGATTTCTGTAATGGGGTTGGGGTGTGCAACAGGGCTGGGATCAGGGTTCCTGTGCCAGGGTGATGCTGACACAGCTGTGGGGGCATTGTTGTGCCAGGGTGGGGCAGGTTGTGGGGGAAGGTAATAAGGTGCTCTCCATGTGTGCGGACCTGGCGCATTTGGGTATTTTTTACCACCTTCTGTCCAGCTGGACGCTCACCCCCCTCCTTGCCAGAGGCTGAGGTATTGGAAGCCTCTGGCTCAGCCCCTGCTGCTGTGGCCTGTGGTGTTGACTTTGGGGGAGGGGGAGTGGGTGTAGTGGTGTCACCCTCAGCTGTTGGTGTGGGCTGGGCAGTCTTCTGGGTGGGGCAGTTTTTTCTTATGTGCCCCACCTTGAGGCACAGGTGGCATCGCACACAGTCCAGAAGACGCAGTAGGCTGCATCCTTGTGGAGGAGGGTAAATGAGCCCTCAGTGACCTCCTCCCGGGCCAGGCAAATAAACAGCTGGCGTTGGAAGGACTAAATGTGCAGGAGGGTAGGGTCCTTGAGACCGAGCAGGAGCAGTTGGACACCCAACCGGATCTCCCCCCAAGGTGTTGAGGTGGGGAAGAAGCAGCTCACTGGCAATGAAGGGCGGGACGTTGGAAATCACGACCCTCTGGGCCGTAACCTCCAAAGGGTCGATGGGCAGATGTGTCCCGCCCACAGTGAGCCCCCTCTTCACGGCCTGCTCAGTCTTGAGGAGAAAGACGGCCTTCCCGTACATCCTGACTGCAGCGATGATGGCCAGTGGGCTGACCATACTAACCATGGCCTTACTGCAGGCCTCTGGTCAGGTTGGGGAGGGGATAGGCTTTGACCCCCAGGCGTTTAATTAGGGCCTGAAGGGGGTTGGGGTTGCAGCCGGGGTTGGAGCAGCCAAGCCTATGGCAGCGGCTACCCTGGCGTAGGTGTGGCTGGGGCCTGCAATTTTGGGACTCTCCATGCCGTGTTGCTGAATGTTGGTAGGCCCCAGGAACCAGCTGTGTTGTTAAGTCCAGGTGGGACCTCAGGCAGTGGCAGCAGCAGCAGATGGAGGCAGGCCTCGGGTTACAGCATTGGAGGTCTTGGGAGGGTTCCAGGTAGGCCTCTGGTCGCAGCAGTGGTGGAGGTCCTGGGAGGGTCCCAAGGCAAATCCCAGGCAGCCCCAAAGCCGGTCCTGGGCAGCAGCAGTGGAGGTAGGCTTCTAGCAGCAGCAGCGATGGAAGTGGGCCTCTAGCAGGAGTAGTGGTGGAGGTCCTGGGAGGGGCCCAAGGTGAGTCCCAGGCAGCAGCAGTGAGGCAGACCCCAAGCAGTAGCAGCAGAGGCAGGTCTGGGTGGGGTACCAGAGACCAGCAGTGGGAGTAGACCCAGGGCAGCAGCAACATTCCCTTGACCTGGGTGAGGCTCTGGCAGCAGCCGTGGAGGTAGGCCTCAGCAGCAGCAGTTGGGACAGCTGTAGGCAAGGCTGAGGCTGCAGTACCAGAAGCAGGCCTAGGCCTCAGAACTCTCACTTCCTTCTACCTCTTCTTCTTCTTCTTCTTCTCTTCTTCCTCTCTTCTTCCTCTTCCTCCTCCTCCTCTTCCTTCACACTTCTGATGCACTGGCTGTGGGCCAGCCAGTCCCAGAATCAGTCCCCCTTCTCTTGAAACAATTAAGAGGAGAGTCCTTCACACACACACACTGGTCCAGCTTCCTCAAGAGCCAGCTCTGAGTGGACAGGTTGTCTGGTACTCCTGTTTGTCTGCTTTCAGACAGAACAAGATGTCTGACATTCCTAGTCCCCTGGTTATTTTTTTTCAAGGTGCACGAATCTTTCTTCAGTTTCCACCACCAGGAAGAAAGGAAACACCGAGTGGCCAGTAACACCCAGTGCCCTTCACATCAAAGGGCAATGCTGTGTCATCAAACAGTGAAGGGGAGGGCAGGGATAGTCCCCTGTTTTTTTTAATGACAAGCAGTGCCCTTAATAAATCTTTTTTGAACCCTTTCAAGTTTCACAACATCTTTCCAATAGGAAGGAGACCAAAATTGCACACTATATTCCAACAGTGGCCTAACGAATGTCCTATACAGCCGTAACATGACCTCCCAACTCCTCTACTCAATACTCTGTCCAACAAAGGAAAGCATTCCAAACGCCATCTTCACTATCCTATCTACCTGCGACTCCACTTTCAAGGAGCTATGAACCTGCACTCCAAGGTCTTTTTGTTCAGCGACACTCCCTAGGACCTTACCATTAAGTGTATAAGATTTGCTTTCCCAAAATGCAGCACCTCACATTTGTCTGAATTAAACTCCATCTGCCACTTCTCAGCTCATTGGCCCATCTAATTAAGATCCTGTTGTAATCTGAGGTAACCTTCTTCGCTGTCCACTATACATCCAATTTTGGTGTCATCAGCAAACTTACTAACTATGCCTCTTATGCTCACATCCAAATTTTTTTTTCAAAGATTAGATTCCCTACAGTGTGGAAACAGGCCTTCGTCCCAACAAGTCCACACCAAATCTCCAAAGAATAACCCACCCACCTCTGACTAATGTGCCAAACAGCTATGGACAAATTAGCATAGCCAATTCACCTGCCCTGCACATCTTTGGAATTTGGGAGGAATTTGGGAGGAAACTGGAACACCAGGAGAAAACCCACGCAGACACGGGGAGAATGTGAAAACTCCACACAGACAGTTGCCCAAGGTTGGAATTGAACCTGGGTCCCTGGCGCTGTGAGGCAGCAGTGCTAGCCACTGTGCCATCCCATTTCTATAAATCAAGAAAAGTAGTGGACCCAGTACTGATCCTTGTGGCATTCCACTGGTCACAGGCCTCCAGTCTGAAAAACAACTCTCCACCACCACCCTTTGTCTTCTACCTTTAAGCCAGTTCTGTATCCAAATGGCAAGTTCTCCCTGCATTCCATGAGATCCAACCTTGCTAACCAGTCTCCCATGGGGAACCTTGTCGAACACCTTACTGAAGGCCATATAGATCACATTTACCACTCTGCCCTCATCAATCCTCTTTATTACTACTTCAAAAAGCTCAATCAACTTTGTGAGACACAATTTTCCACACACAAATCCATGTTGACTCTCTCTAATCAATCCTTGCCTTTCCAAATACATGTACATCCTGTCTCTCAGGATTCCCTCCAACAAATTGCCCATCATTGATTTCAGGTTCACTGGTCTATAGTTCCCTGGCCTGTCCTTCCCACCTTTCTTAACAGTAGCACCACGTTAGTCAACCTCCAACCTTCCGGCACCTCACTTGTGACGATCGATGATATAAATAACTCAGCAAGAGGCCCAGCAATCACTTCCCTAGCTTCCCACAGAGTTCTAGGGTACACCTGATCAGGTCCTGGGGATTTATCCACTTCTATTCATTTCAAGACATCCAGCAATTCCTCCTCTGTAATATGTCTTACCAATTTAATCATTGATTGATGAGGGTAGGGCTGTAAATGTGCTATATGTAGACTACAGTAAGGCATTTGATAAGGTTCCCCATGGTAGGCTGGTGGAGAAAGTGAGGTTGCATGGGGTCCAGGTTGTACTAGCTAGATGGATAGCGAACTGGGTGGGCAGCAGGAGACAGAGAATAGTAGTGGAAGAGTTTCTCAAAATGGAGACCTGTGACCAGTGGTGTTCCACATTGATCCGTGCTGGGACCACTGTTTTTTGTGATATAATAAATGATCTGGAGGAAACAATAGGTGGTCTGATTAGCAAATTTGCAGATGACTTGAAGATTGTTGGATTAGCAGATAGTGAAGGGGACTGTTAGAGAATGCAGCAAAATACAGATTGATTAGAGAGGTGGGCAGACAAATAGCAGATGGAGTTCAATCTGGGCAAATGTGAGGCAATGCATTTTGGAAGATCCAATTCAAGAGTGAACTATACGGTAAATGGAAAAGCTTTGGGGAAAAATTGCTGTCCAGAGAGATCTGGGTGTTGAGGTCCATTGTACCCTGAAGGTGGCAACTCAGGTCGATAGAGTAATCAAGAAGGCATATGGCATGCTTTGCTTCATCAGACGGGGTATTGAGTACAAGAGTTGGCAGGTCATGTTATGTTTGTAGAGGACTTTGGTTCAGCCACATTTGGAATACTGCGTACAGTTCTGATCACCACATTCCAAAAGGATATGGAAACTTTGGTAAGGGTGCAGAGAAGGTTCACCAGGATGTTGCCTGGTATGGAGGGTGCTAGCTATGAAGAGAGGTTGAGTTGATTAGGATTATTTTAATTAGAAAGACAAAGGTTGAGGGGGACCCAATTGAGATCTACAAAATCATGAGAGGTATAGGCAGGGTGGATAGCAAGAAACGTTTCCCCAGAGTGGCGAACTCAATTACTAGGAGTCACAAGTTCAAGGTGAGAGGGGAAAGGTTTAAGGGACATATTCATGGAAAGTTCTTTACGTGGAGGGTGGTGGGTGCCTGGGACACGTTGCCAGCGGAGGTGGTAGAGGTAATGTCATTTAAGATGTATCCAGACAGATACATGAATGGGCAGGGAGCAGAGGGATACAGATCCTTAGAAAATAGATAACGGGTTTAGATGGAGGATGTGGATTGACAAAGGCTTGGAAGGCAAAAGGGCCTGTTCCTGTGCTGTAATTTTCTTTGTTCTTTGTAAAAAGACAAGGCAAAGCAGAGATATCATGAACATTCAGATAGGTTCAGAATGAGTGCACGCTACGACGGTGAGTGAAGGGCACAGCGATGCAGCCAGGTCCAGGCCATAAGCTGGGTCAGTGTCCCTAACAACAGTGTCCTTACTGCAGCATTACAATGATAGTTGCTGGTGCAGCACTGTAGTGTAGAAGCATCTTGTAAGTAGATCGGAGATGTACCATCTGTGTTCTTGGAGGCTGGCACATTTCAGATGTTAGTGTCTGTGGCCAGGGGCTGCATGTGGCTGGTGCCAATGGAGCACACACTGAGGTGCTCTGATTTCCATGTTTCTTGGCATTTAGCTTGTTTGTCAAATTTATAAGCAGCTGAATACTGATGTGATGAGTTGTGGTTTTAATAAGGCACTTAACAAGCTATGAATCTCCGTAATTGGTCATAGAAAGGTACAGCTTACAAGGAGGCCATTCAGCCCATTGTATCTGTGCTAGCTCTTTGAAAGAGGCACCAATTAGTCCCATTCCAGGTAGCTCTGAAAATATTCCCCTTGCAATCAGTGAAAGTTGTCTCTGAATCTGTATCGACAACTTTCCTTTCAGGCAGTTTATTCGAGATTGCAACTACCTACTAGCACCACAAAAAAATCCTTAGCTTTTCTCCAGTACCTCTGAAAATTATTGTGAATCGGTGTCCTTTAGTTACCAACCCTTCCTCCACTGGAAACAATTGGTCCATGTTTATTCTGTCATAGCCCTTCATGATTTTGAACCCCTCTATCAAATCTTCATATCAGCCCTGCTTGAATGGCAGAGCAGACTTGTTGGGTGAAATGGCCTCATTCTGTTCATCTATTTTATGGTCTCATGGTCTTGGCCCTGCTCATGTAAGCTTTCATTCCTTTACAATGATAAGACTCAGCGATGCAGGAATCAGATTGCTAACTCCACTTATTTTCGCTTAGATTCTGTATTCTTGCCTTGACAGCAATGCTTTCTGATAAATATCTCATCTTTGATACCAGCGCAATATTTACAGTCAGTAATGAGATCAGACCGTGGAATGGAGTTAATAAGTTGCGCTCTTGCTCCCAGGTTCGAATAGTTCAGGTTTGCTTCACCCAGTTCATGACAGTGAGAAAGCAGTTTAGCCTAAGAGTTTCAAAAAAAAGTTAAGCCAAAAAGCTTTTGTTCTCTTAAATCATCACAGTAATTATTGATGAAATCAACCAAGACTTGGCTAATCTCTTCTGACTAATGGTCTTATGAAAATTGAAATAGTGCAAGTTTCCAGGTAAAGGCACTTGCCATCTTTAACTCAGTAAAGCAATTCAGAATGCAGAATGACCAGTTGTCCTGTTTCATAAATACTGAAAAGTTGACCTTCAATCAGAATTCTACAGGGTAATAAGTTAAAAATGTATTGACTTTCTGCATTACATCCTTCTGCTCTGACACATAGGGTAATGTTTAATGGAACAATGGGTGTCCTGTTATGGGTCTCTACTTCCATCCATTCCCTTCCCAAAGTTGGGTCTTTAGATCAGGAATGGAGAACCTTTGAACACGGGAACTCTTGCTGGAAGCCTAGAAGCAAGCCGCATTGGTTAACCAGTCAACTCTGAATGAATACCTGAAATTGCCCGCTTGGAAGGTGTCAGATTGTGCTGGTGCAGGAAGGTGCTGGACGTTTTCCGCCTTTTTCCCAAAAATGATAATATCCACATTTCCTACTGTCCAACCAAATTAAATGCACCAACCGCTAGACTTGTCTCGTAAGAGGGCATGAAGTTTCACCCATACTCTAAACCCTGTATCTCACAGACCAATGGACTCTTTTGTGCACTATTTTTATTAATAATTAGAGCGTCTCAGCAATGTTCCATGATCTTTTTTCCATGACTATGGGCTTACATCAAATTGCACATGGTATTTATGATTAGTTTCTGATGGCGGTGTCTGTGACCATCCAGACAGTCTATGGACGCTTTGACACTTGGTCAAGTTCCCAACATGTCCTCATGAACAATCAGTTAACAGTTCCAATCCTCTACCAGATAATACCATGTAAATTCCAACAAACCTCTGGTAGGAAAGAAGGTAAGAGATGGATAACATTTTCATTCTCTCATGCTACATCTATAGAATAATCACTTTACTTCCTTAGCAAGACCTTTATAGAAGTTTATAAAATCATGAGGGACATGGAGAGCATAAGTTGACAAGGTCTTTTCCCTGGGGTGGGGAGTCCAGAACTAGACGGCATAGGTTTAAGGTGAGAGGAGAAAGACGTAAGAGGCAATGTTTTCATGCAGTGGATCGTGCGTTTATGGAATGAGCTGCCAGAAAAATGGTGGAGGGTAGTACAATTACAATATTTAAAAAGCATCTTGATAGGGATATGAATAAGATTTAGAGGGATATGGGCCAAGTGCTAGCAAATGGGACTAAATTAGGTTAGGATACTGGTTGGCATGGACGAGTTGGACTGAAGGGTCTGTTTCTGTGCTGTTCGCCTCTGTCTCCATCAGTTTATGGGGTGATGGCTGACAGCCTCAGCAGCCTCCCTTCGTAATTTCTGAATACGCTTTATGGAGCTATTTATTTTATATTAGTCAGTGTTTAACTATATCCAAATGGTTAGCATTATTGAGGATTCATGTGTCCTCAGAGGTAGGGGAACAAATTGAAGTGGTTTTATTCATTTGTGAGACATGGGAGTGATTGGCTGGGTCAGTATTTATTGTCCATCCCTTGTCGCCCTTGAGAAGATGGTACCAAGCTGCTGCCTTCAACCACTGCAGTTCGTGTGCTGCTGTTTTACCCATAATGCCATTACGGAGGGAATCCCAGGACTTTGATCCAGCAACAGTAAAGGAATAGCAATGTATTTCCAAGTCAGGATGATGAGGACCTTGGAGAGGAACTTGCAGAGGGTTCCCATGTATCTCCTGCTCTTGTCCTTCTGGATGGGAGAGATCATGGGTTTGGAAGGTGCAGTCTCAGGGTGTTAGACAAATTTCTGCTGTGCATTTTATAGATATTAAACACTGCTGCTACTGAGCATCAGCAGTCAAGTGAGTGAATGTTTGTGGATATAATGTCAGTCAAGTGGCTACATTGTCCTGGATGGTGTCAAGCTTCTTAAGTGTTGTTGGTGCTTCACCCATCCAAGCAAGTGGGGAATATTCCATCACATTCCTGACTTGTGCCTTGTAGACAGTGGACAGGCTTTGGGGTGCAGGATTCCTAGCCATTGGCCTGTTCTTGTAGCCACTGTGTTTATGTGGTGTGGTTGTTGAGTAAGAGGTACAGTGTAAATCTCTATCAATAAAAATTTGCATAAAGCCTTCGATCCAGAATGTTATTATTCAACATTGGACAATTTGAGTTCTCAGAGAGACTCCCCACTCTCAGGCTCCACATGTTGTTCCATTTTTGGTGTTACTTTTGTTAGCAGTGTGTCAGATGATGCATCAGCATAGCTGAAAGACCTACCTGATGCTGATATTCCTGAAGTTGTTCCTTCTGTGTTGCTTTCACCTACATAAAGACAAACAAAGATGTTCTTCAATCATTGAGTGTTCTTGCAATAACATTTGATATCATGTGGATTCACCACCTTACCTCGTTCCAAATACATCACAAGACAAATCCAAGGGTCTAACCTCAATGTTTCCTCTCAGAAAGGTATAGAAGATTCCAATGCACTATTGTGAAGAAGGACCAGGTTGACGTCCCTGCACAATATTTATTTTTCAACAACATCACAGAAATACAGTATCTGGTCATTATCACATCGGGAGCTGGTTATGAACACATTGGCCGTTTGATTTCCAAAACACAAGTGACTACGTTTCAAAAGATTACTTCATTACTTGCAAAGTTCTGCTAAACATCATGTGGTCCAGAAAAGTGCCATTTAAATGAAAATCTTTCTATTTGTCGTCACCAAGGACACTCTGAATGAACTCAGCCACAGCTACAACCACAGGAACAAGGTGAGGACAAACAGTTCCAATGGCCATGAAGCTGACTGCAGCCACGGTCCCATTCCCTCACTGGGTAACAAAGGTAATCTTTTCACAGCATTGCACTCGATGCATGCACCCAATCCATGCCCAGATAGCCAGTGTATATACAAGGGGAGCTGTCCTACCACAAGGAGTGCAATAGAGCAGACTGCTGACACCCTGACACAACGCCCTGCCGTACTCAGAAAAGCATTCTTTCCCATGACACAACCTCATCACCATGACGGCATAGCCCTTGCCACCTGGTGATTCATCACCTGAAGCCAATGAATTCATTGTTAATTTCAATGTTGACCTATAACTGCTTCCCCAGCCATATAAATAAAAAATGTCCTTAACACTTGGAGTGGCAAAAGTGTATGAAATATCCTCATGGATGGTGGACGGACATATCTGCAAGCACAAGCTGCAAGGAAGGCTGCTGAGAACTCTCTGGGTGTGGAAAGGTATGGGAGCACAGGCTGGTGAGGATCTCACTGCTGGCAACTGACAAAGGAAGTAACATGCCAAGGTGCTGGCACTTGGCAGACTATTGGAGACCAAGGCAGGAGAGAAGCATGAGGTGTCAGTCATCAGGTACTTTATCCATGTTCACAGGGAGGAAGAGGAGCAACAGGCAGCGATGTCAGAGGCAACGACCCTCACTGCCGAGAGGCTGAAGCACGGCAACTACACTACAGAGACCCAGCTGCCTCCAGTAAGTGATCATCTTGATTCATTGAATTGAACTAATTTTATTGTCACATGTACTCAAATAAAAGTGAAAGGTTCCACTTACAGCGCCATTTTAGGTACATAGTACCTAGGTACAGATTGTTCAGTACAAGTTCTTAGGAAGAAAGTTAGAAGAATAAAGAAATAAAATGTCCAACATAAGTTAGATACAGACAAATAAAAAGTTCAGAACAACAGTCTACACTGTCACTTAGCCTTTAGTCTGCACTGGGCCTTGACTCTAAACTGTGCCTGGCTTCATCCCAAGGTTCTCTAGGCTGGAAGATAGCTCTGGAATCAACTTGAGGCTGGAGGTCCACACTGAGGCTAAGCCAAGGTGACAGACTGCCACAGGCTGCAGAATGATCACCACGCTGGGCCAGCAATAGACTGTCACACCAGGCCGGGCGATCGCCACATGACGACACCTCGCCGGGCCGAGTGACCGCCCTACCAGGGTGGGAGACTGCCCCACCAGATCTGTACTGAGGCTGGGAGTTCGAGTCTGTGCTGAGGCCAGAGTTCAAGCCATCGCCTCCAAGAAAGAACAGAGCAAAAAAACCCACAAAAAACAAAAAGAGAAATGGACAGAACAGACGAGCTCCAGCTGAAGTGTCCTACTTCGCTGCCATCTTGGAAAGTAGTGGTGGGTGCCATGGAGATCCAGGTCCACTTGCCTCGGCAATGAATACCCTCAGCATGTCAGGCTCATGAGACACAACCATTCCAGGGTCACCAAACCAACCCTGACAGGCCAAAGGTCACACTGCCAAGCATGTTTCCTCTACCCCAACTGCAGAATCTGAGACAATATGAAGACAAATTGGGGGGGAAAGTAAGTAAAAAAACCTATTGAGGGCACTTTGGTGGCATGGGTAACAACACACTACATAAAGTATGAAGTTTGGATAAATTTGATTCATTTGCTTGAATTTCTGTCTGGCTTTGTTCAGGCCACTATAAGATTCCATCTAGAAATTTGCTTGTTTTGCAGCACTTTGATGAGGTGATTAAACCCTTGAGATGAACATTTCAATGCAAAGCAAAGAAGGTTGAGAAGAAAAAACTGCTATTGGCTTGAGTCCAGTATCACAAACAGAGAATCATCCAGATGAAAAAGCAGTGTGCAGATTTCAGTCCGACACAAACAGAAGGTCTGGGACAGCAAAAGTGCTGCTAATTCAGCTGTCTCCAAAAACCGTATGAAATCCGGAAGAAATCCAGAGTGGCATAAAAATTAATAACAGAAAAATTCCAATAACTGAGGACTGTTTATTTCATAGAACCCTTACCATGTGGAAATAGGCTATTTGGCCCAACAAGTCCCATCAACCCTCCAAAGAATATCCTACTCAGACACATTTCTTTAAATGATGCACTTAACCTACATACCCCTAAACACTACGGGCAATTTAGCATGGCCAATTCACCTAATCTGCAAATCTTTGGACTGTGGGAGAAAACGAGCACCCAGAGGAAACCCACACAGACACTGGGAGAATGTGCAAACTCCACACAGACAGTCACCTAAGGCTAGAATCAAACCTGGATCCTTGGCGCTGTGAGGCAGCAGTGCTGACCACTGAGCCACTGTGCTGCCTGCTTAAGAGATGAGTTTAAAGCTTAGCTAGGGGTGAGAGGGGCTCTGCCTGTGAGATCCTTTATGAATGCCCGGACTCTCTGTGCCACTGCATGCTGCCCTTGAAGCGGCTGTGAAGGGGACGAGACTGGAAGGTGCCTTTGCAAGGAAATCTGGAGAGGAGTGCAGTGGTGTTTGTCAAGGTTCATCCCGAGCAGCTCTGTGATGTAGGATGGCGTGCCTACACCTGTTCTCCAAGACACACACACAGATGAACATCAACTGTGCCTGGAGGACCATCAACTAAGTAAAAGGTGCTCTTTGGTCTGCCCGAAACTTCTAGGTATTCCAGTTGAAGGAGTTGACCCCGACTGAGTGTTATAGACTGGCAGATTCCAAGGTTCAAGACTATATGCTGAGGGACGTGCTGAAGCTTGGGGCAGCTGCTGCCAAGGGGCGGTGGGTTAAGACCACTGTCTGAGGTCCCTCTGCTAAAGAATAAGGAGGGCACATTCAGTCATTGTGCCCCACTGTCACCTCAGCTATAGGCCAAGAGGTTGCCTGTAAATATAGAATATGGTGGACATTAAAGACTTAATTTGTTAACTGTAAGTAAGAAGATCTGAGTGGGTTTATTGACTGTCCATGTACCAAAGATTTATTTTCTATGAATAAAGTATACTTTTGAAATTAAAAAAACATTTAAAGAACACATTAAATAACAAATAGGCTTCAGCCACGTTCTCAAACAGACTCGTTACCACAGCCACATCTCCTTCCTCAGCACCTGCCTAAGGAACCGACTGATCCCACACGGACTCCGAACTACATTCCAACCAACAAAATTTGGACCCAACCAGGACAACCTGTACCTACAACAAATCCGAAGCCTCCAGCAACAGACCTCCCTCCGGATCCTCCGCTCCACCCTTGCAGCCATGCGTCGCCACTTACACTCTCTGCAATCAGCCCTACTCCAGCTCAGGACAACACTCTCACAGACCTGCAAAGGACCCCTGCTGTTCTTCATCTACAGAAGAATCCACAAACTCAACAAACAGTTCTTCCTAGCCATATCAGAGATTAAAGACAGTAAGTACCAAAAACTTTCATGTACTTACCCCCACACTCGTGGCTCCTCAACTATTCCAGAATCTTCTATAGGCCTGTTGGACGCCATTACACATGTGGCCTCCACAGCGCCCGCGGCACCAAAGGCCGCCACCGACCGTGTCGTCACTTCCGCCCACACCGACCTCGGAGCCCCCGCGATCGCCGCCCCAACAACTGCCCCGGTGACCACCGCACAGACAACCGCTTCCACGATCGCCGACGGACCCACGACCCACGCGGCTACCGGGAATGACCACCATTCTCCCATCGCCGCAACCATTTCCGCCCCTCCAGTTGCCGTCGGCGCAGCCACTTCCGCCCCCACTGACATCACTAACCTGCAGGAGCACAAATTCTCAGGTTTCCCCGCCACCACGCCGTCTTTCGTCACTACACGTAACCCCGCCCCCACGCAAACCTTCGTCACCACGCATAACCCCGCCCCCACACCGACTTTCGCCACCACACGTAACCCCGCCCCCACGCTTATTTCCGTCACGACGCATGACCCCGCCCCCACGCTTGACTCCGCCCCCACATCGAGCAACGTCGCCACGTCTAACTCCGCCCCTACTTCGATCTCTGTCTCCGCCCCTAACCCCGCCCCCAGCCCCAGCTCCAGTCCCACACCAGGTCCTAGCTTCCAACGATGCCGGATTTTCACCATCCATCCAGATCTCCCCCTCTCTGAGGATGAAAGATCAGTCCTCAGCAGAGGCCTCACCTTCATTCCCCTACGCCCTCGGATTAATGAGTTCAACACGCGCCCAGATATTGAACAATTCTTCCGCTGCCTTCGCCTCCGTGCCTACTTTCACAACCAAGACTCCCGCCCACACTCTGACGACCCCTTCTCCCGCCTCCAACACACCCCATCCACCTGGACACCCCGTGCTGGCCTCCTACCCGCCCTCGACCTCTTTATAGCCAACTGCCGCCGTGACATTAACCGACTCAACCTGTCCACCCCTCTCACCCACTCCAACCTCTCACCCTCAGAACGTGCAGCCCTCCACTCCCTCCGCTCCAATCCCAACCTCACCATCAAACCGGCAGACAAGGGAGGCGCGGTGGTAGTTTGGCGCACCGACCTTTATACCGCTGAGGCCAAACGCCAGCTCGCGGACGCCTCCTCTTATCGCCCCCTTGACCACGACCCCACCTCCCACCACCAAACCATCATCTCCCAGACCATCCATGACCTCATCACCTCAGGGGATCTCCCATCCACCGCCTCCAACCTCATTGTCTCACAACCCCGCACCGCCCGTTTCTACCTCCTGCCCAAAATCCACAAACCTGAATGCCCCGGCCGACCCATTGTCTCAGCCTGCTCCTGCCCCACCGAACTCATCTCCCAATACCTCGACACGGTCCTGTCCCCTTTAGTCCAAGAACTCCCCACCTACGTTCGGGACACCACCCACGCCCTCCACCTCCTCCAGGATTTTCGCTTCCCCGGTCCCCAACGCCTTATTTTCACTATGGACATCCAGTCCCTATACACCTCCATCCCCCATCACGAAGGACACAAAGCCCTCCGCTTCTTCCTTTCCCGCCGCACCAACCAGTACCCTTCCACTGACACCCTCCTTCGACTGACTGAACTGGTCCTCACCCTGAATAACTTCTCTTCTCAATCCTCCCACTTCCTCCAAACTAAAGGAGTTGCCATGGGCACCCACATGGGCCCCAGCTATGCCTGCCTCTTCGTAGGATATGTGGAACAGTCCATCTTCCGCAACTACACTGGCACCACCCCCCACCTTTTCCTCCGCTACATCGATGACTGTATCAACGCTGCCTCGTGCTCCCACGAGGAGGTTGAACAGTTCATCAACTTTACTAACACCTTCCATCCTGACCTGAAATTCACCTGGACTGTCTCAGACTCCTCCCTCCCCTTCCTAGACCTTTCCATCTCTATCTCGGGCGACCGACTCAACACAGACATCTACTATAAACCGACTGACTCCCACAGCTACCTGGACTACACCTCCTCCCACCCTGCCCCCTGCAAAAACTCCATCCCATATTCCCAATTCCTTCATCTCCGCCGCATCTGCTCCCAGGAGGACCAGTTCCAACACCGCACAGCCCAGATGGCCTCCTTCTTCAAGGACCGCAGATTCCCCCCAGACGTGATCGACGATGCCCTCCACCGCATCTCCTCCACTTCCCGCTCCTCTGCCCTTGAGCCCCGCTCCTCCAACTGCCACCAAGACAGAACCCTACTGGTTCTCACCTACCACCCCACCAACCTCCGCATACAACGTATCATCCGCCGTCATTTCCGCCACCTCCAAACGGACCCCACCACCAAGGATATATTTCCCTCCCCTCCCCTATCAGCGTTCCGCAAGGACCACTCCCTTCGTGACTCCCTCGTCAGATCCACACCCCCCACCAACCCAACCTCCACCCCCGGCACCTTCCCCTGCAACCGCAGGAAATGTAAAACTTGCGCCCACACCTCCACACTCACTTCCCTCCAAGGCCCCAAGGGATCCTTCCATATCCGCCACAAGTTCACCTGTACCTCCACACACATCATCTATTGCATCCGCTGCACCCGATGTGGCCTCCTCTATATTGGGGAGACAGGCCGCTTACTTGCGGAACGCTTCAGAGAACACCTCTGGGCCGCCCGGACCAACCAACCCAACCACCCTGTGGCTCAACACTTTAACTCTCCCTCCCACTCCACCAAGGACATGCAGGTCCTTGGACTCCTCCACCGGCAGAACGTAACAACATGACGGCTGGAGGAGGAGCGCCTCATCTTCCGCCTGGGAACCCTCCAACCACAAGGTATGAATTCAGATTTCTCCAGTTTCCTCATTTCCCCTCCCCCCACCTTGTCTCAGTCAGTTCCCTCAACTCAGCACCGCCCTCCTAACCTGCAATCCTCTTCCTGACCTCTCCGCCCCCACCCCCACTCCGGTCTATCACCCTCACCTTGACCTCCTTCCACCTATCCCACCTCCATCGCCCCTCCCCCAAGTCCCTCCTCCCTACCTTTTATCTTAGCCTGCTTGGCTACTCTCTCTCATTCCTGATGAAGGGCTTATGCTCGAAACGTCGAATTCCCTATTCCTGAGATGCTGCCTGGCCTGCTGCGCTTTAACCAGCAACACATTTTCAGCTGTGATCTCCAGCATCTGCAGACCTCATTTTTTACTTTCAGCAGCAGATCATCAAGGGTATCACAAAGAGATGCTAACTGAAGGAAATGGAGAAAATGCAAAACATTCCTGAAAAGAAATTGATTATAATCATGTCAACAAAAGAAAGAGCTTTAAAGTGGAGACAGGCTGACATATTAATGATATAGGAGTGTCTATAATGTGACTGCTGTGTATAAAAAGATACAGGTGATTGACCACCAACATTCGTAAACAAATAGCAAAAATAAAGTACCTGGTCTGTCGAGCCAGTTTCATTCTGGAATACCACTTGTCCGGTATGACCATCAGCTGGAGTCATTACACAGCTATCACTACATCATCATTTGTTCCATATGTTCACTGTGAGTTGGCCACCACTGCCACACTGAAAAGGATGGACTTCAAATATTCTGCAGGATTATTTGCCAAGTTGGATTCCTTCATGCTGTTTGGCATTGGCATCGGCTATCAGGCAGGACCAGTAATCAAGGAATTTAATGTCCCGTCAGCATAATTTGTAGGCTATCCCATTGAAATCCTCATTGGAGTCCTCTGCAACTGAATCTATGTACAACCCTGACGTTCAGCAAGCTGGAACATACAGTCCCCAGCCCTGGTTACAGGCTATTTGGTGCCAATAGCTCATCATAAGCACATCCTTTCTCTAAGCTGTTCTCTAAATTATACACACTTTAAAAACTGAGCTAATGGCACAAAAAGCAATAGTATTTCTTCTTCACCACTCCCTTCCCATTCATCCATCTATTACTTCCTCCATTATGGCCTGGCCAGATAATAGTTCTTGAATATCTCAAAAGGAGAAAGGAACATGGATAGGATATTGGTAAGGGATTAGCAAGAGCGATACATGTCTATATCATTTGCAGCTCATAGACCAGAAGAGATTGTGGGTTTTGAGAAGGACTAGACATAATGATCACTTCATCGTTGGCACCAAGTCCAGTGTTGTTGGTGGCCTCAGTAATGACTAATGTCAAGCACTGTCTCCTCCTTGTACAACTATACCTGTGCCCAATGGTTAGCTTCTGTTACCTCAGGTTATGAGTCATGCTGTTCTTTAGGAGTGAAGAGTGCCAGTGAAGTGGTTTAGTGCAGTACGTTTGAGTGATGCACCTGTCATGTTTGAATAACTGGGAATAACGGAATTTTAAATATAAATTACATTCAGTAATATTTGTGTTTCTGTGACCTTTGGTGGTAGCATTTAAAACATTTAAAACTGGCAATAGTTCACAAACTGGCCATGTCCACAAGGTGAAACAACATCACTGGGGGTTCCTTCCAATTGTGCTCAATTCTACACCTTCAAGTAGGCTCCAAAAATGAAATTGGATCCTTTGGAAGACAATAAGGTACATTTGAAATGATTATGGATGAATGTATTTTTTAAATTTACTAAGGGATTGATTATTTAGACCCAAATTGACTAGAAAATAACCTTATATATTTTCCAAAAGTCATTTTCCGTGATTTCAAATCAGTTACTTGTAGGTTAGGGTTAGGCAAAGCTTATGTTATTTCTACCACATAAAGTGTGAATGTAGTGATATTGGAAATCAATAGACATTTACAACTTACTATTATTCATAGATATTGCATTCCCCAAGCACACATGTATCTAGGCTCACTTTAAACTATTAGGTTAGAACAGAGGAGATCCTTGCAAAACATTGGCCAATCTGACTGTGTCACATGTGGTCTCTTCTATCATATTGGGTGTAGTTTGAATCACATGAAATGTGGAGAAAGAGAGGACTGCAGATGCTGGAGATCAGAGTCGATGAGTATGGTGCTGGAAAAGCACAGCCAGACAGGCAGCATCCAAAGAGCAGGAGAGTTGACATTTCAATCAGGAATCCCTGATGAAAAGCGTATGCTCGAAACATTGACTCTCCTGCTTCTCGGATACTGCCTGACTGGCTGTGCTTTTCTAGCACCACATCTCATGAAGTGTGACTATACTAAGTACATACTGGTAATCTGCCATTGCTGGACCATTGAAAACTATCTGGTAACGAAGTTTGAGAAGACAAGATGAGCTTGTGTGTTGACACTTCAATCTAATTCGGGTCAATGGATAGAACTGGTGATCTTTAATATGCTGTGAGATTGTCTGTAACTGTGGAGTGCCACTTGCTGACGTATAGGCCTTTCAGGACCAATACTGGTAAGATGTTAGCACTAACTCTCCTGTCAATTGTAGCCTTTGGTGTGCGTCCTCCTGCCTTTTCAGGACACATGATGTTCATGGTTGTAAAACCTACCTGTTGAAAATGTGTTGCTGATTAAAGCACAGCAGGTTAGGCAGCATCCAAGGAATAGGAAATTCGACGTTTCGGGCATAAGCCCTTCATCAGGAATGTAAAAGCTACCTGTCATCTTATACTGTTGACATGGTGAGTAAGGTTAACAATATTCTTTCTGCTAAGTTTCCGCCTTGGAAGCATTGGACTGCATCACCTTAAAGCTACGTATCCTGGCTCCATGTCAGTGTAAATGAAAAACTGTTCCTTTCTTGAGAACAAAGGCTTGGTTGCATTGTTTTGAGAGATTGTTACCCATCTGTCAAGTGTCAGGAATAGACCATTCAAGCTTTCTAGCTTTGTCTACTGCACTGTGCTGTCCCAACTCAGCCTTTTTCTTTTAATTTAGGAAAACTTAGAAATTTCTTTTATCCTGACAGAACTTAGCTTCTCATCAAAAATAATTAGTTGCACTTTTTTCATGTTAATGCGTTATCTACAAGTTTGACAGCTGTCTGTACTCGCAGAAACTGATGCTGCTTAAGCGTTAGAAACTCTCAATTCCTTTTTCATCCAAAGCTGTTGTCCAATTGATCTTCAATTAGTTTTTCAGATATCTACCACTGAGATATTGAATTTTTTTATAGCTAGCCAGCACTGCTATCTTATTATGAGTTTGCCACCAACAGGGTATGTAACCTGATGTGGCGATGTTTGCGTTATCTCCTGAGGCATAAAACATCGGATAGGGATATATCAATAGAAATAATCCAATATACATTTATTACAACTAAGAATGGTAGATACAAATTACATTCCTCAGGCACAAGTGTCCAGGCTAATATTGCATCACAATTGGGGAACATACTTCCAACAGTGTCATTCTTCGAGGGATCCCAAGGTAAGATGGAGTAAGTGATCTTTATTCCATTAGGTCACATGCTGTATTGCAGTGATGATTTCATGAGTGTCTCTTAAAGATGTACTGTCATAATGACCACAATATATAATGCAGTGATAATACACTGAATTTTGACACTGCTTCCTTTTTGTGATTCCATTAATCAATTTTTAGCTCTTTTAATCAGTCTACATTAAGTTGCCACTCTTACACATATCATTGAAAATTATAAATCAAATGATTTCATTGTTATTGAATTGAGCTAGTTTGTGATGGCTTTTCAGTTTGACTATATCCAAATGAATGTGATCAGGAATAATTTTCAAGCTGGTTATAAGTTTGGAATCTAATCTAGACTCGATACGTTTGGAAGCATCTCACACCAGAACTGTTGAGTATGGCCAAAGTAGAAATTCAACATGAAACTCAGCCCCAGAGACCTGGCTAAATTCTATAAAAAAAAAGTCAACATTTCAAGTCTAAATGTAACTCTATTTCCTCACTGCTCAGATGTTGCCAGAAGTTTCTACAGCACTTTTAGTGTAATCAGGTTAACATCAGGTAGAACGTATTCAAACTGAATGGCTTGAGTCTAGCCTTAAGTTATATCTCAGACCTTATTTATATATTCCAAGCAAGCTGTCAGCATCCTTTGTGCTTCAACCAGTAGTTCATTCTGAAAAGGATTGACACTTCTGCCTTTTTCCTATCTCGGGTAAGTCCTGACGGGGGTGTATGACAGGAAGTGCGGGCCATCTGGAGAACAATTGAATGCTGGGATGCACAACCTCCTTCTGTTGTTCCTGACTTCACATTAAAGTAATGTTTTCCTGACAACCACAGCAGAAATATCTGAATGTGCCCATTCTACTACCTGTAGTCCTTATTCTCAGGGGCCTAAAATGGACATTTCACCTTCTATTAGAATATTGGCAAGAGGCCTATTGTCAATGGGTTGCCATCAAGGACAACTGGGAATCATCAAAGGCCAATAGGACCAATATAGAAATAGGTATTTCAGAACTGTATACGCACCATTTTGACACAGACGACAAAGGACGAGAGAACAAACATTTGATATGAAACTATAAACTCTGTATTACCTGCATGTCCTGGAAAGTTACACTATTTGCATGCAAATTTTCTCAATATGTTAATTAGCATATGAAGTTTGATCTATTATTATGATTTGAAAATACAGTGAGGTTTGTTTCATCATCAAACAGGATTAAAGGTCTCAGTAAAGGCTGCAGTCTTCATTAGAGCACATATTGATAATAAAGGTGGGCGGGGGGTTACAAAGATTCTTTAATTGACTCCTTTGCATTTTATTCACAACTAAAATAAGATTATGACCGTCATTCGTGTACCTAATTTACTAGTGAGTCACTTCACAGGTCACATGAAATAACATAATTCAAGTCTGCAATTAAACAGAACATTATGCAGCTGAAGAATACAGCTAATCAGTTTTTTTTAGCAGAATGGCTATTAATCCTCCCACTATTAGAGCAAACAACACATCTCATAGTTAATTATAATAATCAACTTTTGTAAAAGTTCATACTGAACTTTGTGTAATATTCATTTTCTTGGCAAACATTTATGAGTCTACGTAGAAATAAAAATGAAATGATTCTTTTCCAGCTGCAGTTCAGAGTTCTGGAAGATCACCTGCAGCGAATTAAAGCCAAAGGCAAAAAAAAAAGGAACTGTCGCTCTGCCACTGGGAATGACCCTGAAGGTATTGCCCATCGAAGCCATACAATATTGTTCTTATTTTTGGAAAGATGTTTAAGTTACACAGAGGTGCGAGAGCTGCTATTTCTAATCGAGTGATTTCTGTCAGTAAGAGTGGCAAAGACGCTTTCTCTCTAGAAAGCTAGACAGAGGGAATAATTTCCTGCTGGTATGTTTTCCGGGATTGAGATCTGTAAGATTTATATGGCATGGTAGGGCTAGGGCATGGAGATTGAAGTTTGGGTTGTTTTATTGCATTTAATTAGATTTCTTTTTCAGTCTTGCACTTTTTTTTTGCATTTTTGATCAGTTTTGTTTCACTGCATTTCCATTCCTATCAGTGGCAGGAGCTGAAAACACTAATGTTAAGCATTTAAACACCTCGACATAAAATCATAGAACTGTTTCAGCACAGGGAGGGGCTCATTTGTCCCATTGTGTAATGCAAACAGAAAAATCGGCATTCCACATGGAATGTTGTTTGGTGTAAACAAATCAAAGATTACTAAAGAATTCCATAACAATACACATTTAGGGGTCAAAGAGTTTAACTTGTAAGGTTAAGACATGGCAGGAGGGCTCAGAGCCATGGTAGGCACCTCCTGCTTTATGTGGGAAATAGGGGACAGTTCCGATGCTCAGGACCACAACATGTGCAGGAAGTGTTTCCAGCTGCAAATCCTGGAAGCATAGGTTTCAGGGCCAAAGTAACAGCTCTGGACACTGTGGAGCATCCGCACGTTTGAGAGTCGTGGATAGCATGGGGATGGAGAGGTGATCACTCCGCAGGTTAGGACTCCACAGGCATGGGGAGAAAAGATGAGCATCAAGCATTAAAAAAAACAGACCAAGCAGGCAGTGCAGGGGTCCCCTATGGCTATTCACATGCAAAATGAATACTATCGCAGGGAATGAACTCTCAAAGGGAAGTAGCACCAGCCAAATTCATTGCATGAGCTCTGCCACATTGGAGAAGAGGTAAACGTGGAGAAAGACGATGATAACAGGGGATTCAATTGCAACAGGAATGGATACACGATTCTGTGGCTACAAATGACCCTGAAGTAAGGGTCAAGGATTTCTCAGAACGGCTACAGGACATCCTGGAGGGGGAAGGTGAATAGGCAGTGGTGTGGTACATAATAGTCGCAACAATGTAGGTTTAAGGAAAGGACGAGGTCTCTAAAGTAGAATGTAGGGTGTTCAGAACCAAGTTACAAAGTGGGTTGTCAAAGGATTGCTATCAGTGTTACGTGCTAGTCAAAGTAGAAATAGGATATACCAGGACAAACTGCACAGGTTGCACCTGGGCAGGACTGGAAATGATACCTTCGGGGGAATATATGTGAATACGATTTGGGAGGAATTAAATTAAAATGGCAGTAGGATGGGAGCGTCTACAGGGACTCTGAAGAGAGGGAAACAGGAGCAAAAACAGAAGAAAAAATGAGAAATAAGAACATTGATATGTGGAGAATTCAAGTGCAAGAATTGAACAGGGCTACTGTCTGAAATAATACAAATGGGACTAAGAATATGAAAACAATGAGCTTTAAGTCCTTGTGTCTTAATGCAGAGAGCATTCACAATAAAATGGAAGAATTATTTGCACAAATAGATACAAACAGTTATGTTATAGATAGGATTATGGAGACATGACCGCAGGATGACCAGGGATAGAAACATGGGTATTCAGTTTTTAGGAAGGACAGACACAAAAAAAGGAGGTGGGGTAGCATTGCTAGTTAAAGAGTTTTAATACAAAACTGAGGAAATATGAGTTCTGGTGAAGTGGAATCAGTGTGGATAGAACTTAGAAACATCAAAGGACAGAAAAGTAATGTGGGGCTTGTATATAGACTCCCAAAACTGTAGTGGTAACATTGTAGCAGACTTTAAAAAAGGAAATTAGATTCCCCACAGTGTGGAAACAGGCCATTTGGCCCAACAAGTCCACGCCGATCCTCCAAAGAGTTACCCACCCAGACCCATTTTCCTCTGACTAATGCACCTAACACTACGGGCAATTTAGCATGGCAAATTCACTTAATCCGCATATCTTTGGACTGTGAGGGGGAGGAAACTGGAGCACCCAGAGGAAACCCACGCAGACACGAGGAGAACATGCAAACCCCACACAGTCGCCCAAGGCTAGAATCGAACGCAGGTCCCTGGAGCTGTGAGGCAGCAGCGCTAACCACTGAGCTGCCCAAAGTGACACAAGCAATCAGGAGGAGGGTCGCTGGACCCATTCTCTCCACAGATGTTACCAGACCTGCTGAGTTTCTGCAGTAATTTCAGTTTTTGCTTCAGACTTCCAGTTTTTTGTTTAAGGGACAGCAGTAATTATGGGTGACTTTAACCTGCACATGAATTGGGCAAAACAAATCAGTAACAATCCTACAGAGGAGACATTCCTGGAGTCTGTGTTAGATGGTATTCGAGACCAATGTGTTGAGGAACCAACTCAAGAACAAGCCATCCTATATTGGGTTTAGACAAAAGAGGAAGGATCTCATAGGAGTCCATAAAATTCTAACAGGATAGAGGGTAACTGAGGAAGGATGTTCCTGGTGACAGAACCAGAAGTCACAATCTGAGCATAGAGTTCAGACCATTTAGGACTGAAACAAAACCCAGAAATTTGTTCACCAGGAGAGTGGAGAACCTGTGGAACTCTCTGTTACAAAGTGCTGTTCAGATCAAAACATTGAATGTTTTCAAGGATCTAGAAATAGCTCTTAGGACTAAAGGAGTCAAAGGGACAGAAAGAAAACAGGAACAGTGTACTGAGTTGGATTAACAGTTATGATTATATTGGTTGGCAGAGGTGAATCCAAGGGATCCTATTTTCTATATACATAGAGTCAGTTTACTTGTATACCAACCTGCTTTTATCCAAGAACATTGATCTAAAGTGCGCACATCACAGTACAGTTTTTCTTGGACAATGGATTTAACTTTGATTAGATCTTTCAGGATTAAGATCAACACAAATAAAAAAATATGACTGGCAGAACCAATGTTGGTCTGAGGGTGGGCAACCTCAGATAATAGATTAGAGTGATGCTGGAAAAGCACAGCAGTTCAGGCAGCATCCGAGCAGCTGGAAAATCAACGTTTTGGGCAAAAGCCCTTCTTCAGGAATAGAGGCAGAGTGGAGAGATAAATGAGAGGAGGGTGGGGGTGGGGAGAAAGTAGCATAGAGTGCAATAGGTGAATGGGGGTGGGGATGGAGGTGATATGTCAGAGAAGAGAGGGGGAAGGTAGCAAAGAGTACAAGGGGTGAATGAGGTGGGGATGAAGGTGATAGGTCAGAGAGGAGGGTGGAGTGAACAGGTGGAAAGGAAGATAGGCAGGTAGGACAAGTCATGGGGACAGTGCTGAGCTGGAAGTTTGGAACTGGGGTGAGGTGGGGAAAGGGGAAATGAGGAAACTGGTGAAGTCCACATTGATGCCCTGGGGTTGAAGTGTTCTGAGGTGGAAGATGAGGCATTCTTCCTCCCAGGTGTCAGGTGGTGAGGGAACGACGGTGAAGGAAGCCCAGGGCTTCCGTGTCCTCTGCTAAGTGGAAGGGGGAGTTGAAATGTTGGGCCACAGGGCGGTGTGGTTGATTGGTGCGGGTGTCCCAGAGATGTTCCCTAAAGCGCTCTGCTAGGAGGCATCCAGTCTCCCCAGTGTAGAGGAGACCGCATTGGGAGCAACGGATGCCTGGACCAGGTAGTCATGGAGGGAATGGTCTTTGTGGAAGGCGGAAAGGGATAGGGAGGGAAATATATACCTGGTGGTGGGGTCCATTTGGAGGTGGCAGAAATGTTGTCGGATGGTTGGTTTATGCGAAGGTTGGTAGGGTGGAAGATGAGCACCGGGAGTGGGGGGGGGGGGGTGTTCTGTCTTCGTTACGGTTGGAGGGGTGGGGTCTGAGGGCGGAGGTGCGGGAGCTGGACGAGATGCGTTGGAGGGCATCTTTAACCATGTGGGAAAGGAAAATGCGGTCTCTAAAGAAGGAGGCCATCTGGTGTGTTCTATGGTGGAAGTGTTCCTCCTGGGAGCAGATACAGCAGAGGTGGAGGAATTGGGAATATGGGATGGCATTTCTGCAGGAGGTAGGGTGGGAAGAAGTGTAATCCAGGTAGCTGTGGGAGTTGGTGGGTTTGTAAAAAATGTCAGTGTCAACTTGGTCATCATTAATGGAGATGGAGAGGTCCAGGAAGGGGAGGGAGGTGTCAGAGATGGTCCAGGTAAATTTAAGGTCAGGGTGGAATATGTTGAAGTTGATGAATTGCTCAACCTCCTCACGGGAGTACGAGGTGGCACCAATGCAGTCATCAATGTAGCGGAGGAAGGGGTGGGGAGTGGTGCCGGTGTAACTACAGAAGATGGACTGTTCTATGTAGCCAACAAAAAGACAGGCATAGCTGGGGCCCATACGGGTGCCCACGGTTACCCCTTTGGTCTGGAGGAAGTGAGAGGATTTGAAGGAGAAATTGTTAAGGGTGAGGACCAGTTCAGCTAAACGAATGAGAGTGTCGGTGGAAGGGTACTGTTGGGGACGTCGGGAGAGGAAGAAATGGAGGGCTTGGAGGCCCTGGTCATGGCGGATGGAGGTGTAGAGGGATCCCTTTATATATATGCTTCTGGACTTTGGATTTTAAAAAAATTCATGGAAATATGATCATTGATTTCCAACTAAGCATTTGTTGCCCATCGTTAATTGTCCTCTTGGTCCAATGCTATCCTAGTGATGTAGGTAAACCATGGTGCTGTTCAGAAAGGGCCTCAAGGTTTTTTTTAGGAGCAAGTGAGGTCTGCAGATGCTGGAGATCAGAGCTGAAAATGTGTTGCTGGAAAAGCGCAGCAGGTCAGGCAGCATCCAAGGAACAGGAAATTCAACGAAGGGCTTATGCCCGAAACATCGAATTTCCTGTTCCTTGGATGCTGCCTGACCTGCTGCACTTTTCCAGCAACACATTTTCAGCTGAAGGTTTTTTATCCAACGATCGTGAAAGAATGGCATTATACGGTGTTTGGTTTGGTGGGGAACTTCTAGGTGGTGATATTTCTAAGTGTCTGCTGGCCTTGTCCTTCTAGATTGTTGAAGACTTTGATTTGGAACCTTAATGAGTTACTGCAGTGCATCTTGTGTACAAGCGCATGTTATTGCCACTGGATGCTATAGCAAAGGGAATGGATGTTTCCGGTCATGTATCATTTATACGGACTGTTTGTTTTTCCTGGACGGCATCAAGTCTTGTTGGTGCTTCATGTAAGTGGAGAATATTTCATTTCACTCTCGACTTTTGCCTGTTGATAGGTGACAACCAATTAGGCGTCATATTATTGTACAAGTTTCAACCATTTTTCTTTGAAAGTTATTATCATTCACAGAGTCTGGATGTCACTAGCTATGACAGAAATTATTGCCCATCTGCAATTCCCTTTGAGATGGGGACAAGTCGACATTTTGAACCGTCAGCAGTCTACAGTGAATATGTGCACCGCAGTGCCACTTTGAAGGAAGATTCAAGATTTTGACCCAGTGACAGTAAAGGAGAAGCTGAGAGGAGAACTTGTTCCCATGTGACAGCTGCTTTCTCCATTATAGCCCAGCTCACTGCTTCCCTCTTATTTTATCTGCCAGTGTTGGCCGGCCAGTTAAAGGCGCGTTGGAAAGTGATTCAGGTTTGAACGGGATTGCACAACCTCCTCATCAGATTTTCAAATGCCAGTTGCTTTGGTTTAAGTGGGAAACAGGCAGCAAGCAAGTATTTCCCTCTTTCCCATCTGTCAATGATTAAGAGGGAAGCAGCTTATCAGTATGTTAATTCAAACTGGAGAATAGTGAATTCATTCTGAACACCCGTGCTCTGGTTACAGACCCAAGAGAGTTTTATACAAGGTTTGTCTTTGAATTCTTCATAGAAGGGCTTTCGTACTACTTTTGGATCTAATTTTGGAAAGACCAACATTGCTTTAGTTTGTAGGAGGCCCTCACAACTTGAGTTGGTTTTGTTTATGTTTCAGGGAATTCTCCATACCAAAGACACTGAGTAATAATTTGGTTTGTACACTGACTCATTTACATCTGTAACAAATTTCCTTGGCATTGTAAGAGTAGAAATAGGCAGAGTTTTATTTTAAGTTCTAACCTTCTATCTAATGATTTCATTAAGGGTTGAAGGCCTAATAATTCCTGGCAGCATGAAATTAAGATCCAATTGATTGATGACAGAATAGTGTTTATTTAAGGTGCACCAAAAGGATATATAAAGGGTGTCAACCAAAGGACAATGACCATGTAATAAAAGAGCAGTGCAAGATTGGCCAGCCACAGCCATTTCAAGAAAAAAAAATCTTGAATCAAATCTCAAATTAAGAGTGTAATGATGATCATGGATCCATTGTCAATTGTCGGAAACACCCATCTGGTTCACAAATGTCCTTTAGGGAAGGAAACTGCTGTCCTAACCTGGTCGGGCCTATATGTGACTCCAGACCCACAGCAAAGTGGTTGACCCTTCATTACCCTATGGGCGATAAATGCTGGTCTAGCCAGCAACACCCTATTCCTGTGAATAAATTTTTAAAATCTTGTCCTTCAGATCTTCCATTGTTTGCTCAGGGAACATTCATCACACATTTTAATGCTCTTTTAAATTAGGATTTCATTTCTGAATTTCCACCCATAATTGTGTCATTTGACAAGGAAATTATCGTAGAAACTATTAAATCATCTTCTGCTTCAGTTGTACAATAACTCCAGGTGGCTCAGCTTCGAGCGAACAATGTAACAGCTGGAGTAAAGACTGTCCCAGAAATGTAATGCACAGTGTGACTTTACAGAATCACGCCATGCTTTCAAATTCCAGGGGCTGGTGGATTTAGGACGTTAAACAGATGATCCATCTATTGCAGTGTAAAGCAACCTGCAGACGCTCTGCCTTCCTCGGACACCAAGTTTCACATGCAGACTTATGAAATGACCCAGCACCTAGTGATTACATCCCTCTGCGTTGATGATGATGCTGCTTTCATTTTCCAACAAAAGCAGATGATCACTGCCAACAGTTAGCTGACCCAGGTTAATGCAAGGAATTCTGAAAGGCCAACATGGAAATTGGGAAACTGCAAATTGGAAACTCACTCATTCCATTTGATTTTCTTTTTCGATTTACTTGAAGATAAATATCATAAAATGATGCTAATAATAAACACACCAATTTTAATACATTGAAGGGAAACTGGTCCTGTTGGAGTGGATTCAAAGGTAAGTAAGTAAGTAAAATGTGAATGAGAAATGGAAGGCCTTGATAGAGAAGGTGGTTTGGATATAGGTGAGTTGCATTGTCCAAAGCTAGGACTTCCTGGAAGAATGAAGATATTGAGGTTAAAGTGAGGCATTAAAAGAAGGTTTATAATAAACGTCGCATATGGACAAAAAACAAACAGAAGGTTGAATCCAGAATGTTTGGATGATAAAGGAATAAAAAGGGTGATGTAAATGTACAAGAATACGTTAGCAGGTACCATGAAAGGAAATCAAAACCTTTAAAAACTATATTAATAGTAAAGGGCAGTCAAAGAAAGTGTGAGGTCCAATAAGGACTGAAAAATGATATTGGCTAAATTTTATCAGAAATCAGCTAAGAATAATTTTTGGTGAGTTTCTCAAAGAGTTTCCCTCCAAAAGGAGGAGTACCTTTTCTCACACTACCTTCCCGCCCCCCCCCCCCCCCCCCCCCGCCCCCCTCCCGTGGTGCGTTGCTTTTCCCATTCTCCCGCTCACCACAAGCTAAAATACTGGCCACTGCTGGGATCTCCTGGCATTTCTGGTGCCATGTTTAAAGCCAAGTAATGCACCCAGTCAAGCCTTGGCAGTCTCACAGTTGCCCAGCACGGTTTGTTCCTTTGCCCAGGACATATTGGACAGTGGGTAATTTGCACTCACTTTGCCACTGGGGATCTGGATGTCTTGGTGGACAGTTGTGTGTAACTGGGTGTCCATGAAGTATGTCCTGAGATGTTGGAGGTCTGGAGGACCCCAAGAAGTGAACTGGAATCACCAGGTAATCCTCCATTGAGAGAAATTGTCACTGTCTTCTTTCTATGCAGCAGGTTGGAGATTAGGAAACTGCATATCAGCAAGGTGAGATGTCATAATAATGATGATCGTGCATGTTAATACATGCTGAAAGACCCCTCACTCTCAGCAGCAAGAATTTGTTTCACTGATTAGGCTTTGTTTGGAAGATGGAAGTTTTAGTACTTGACAGCATGACAGCTTGATCACTGCTGATCTCCACAATTCTCCCAATGCCCACATTGTTCAGCACTTGGGAAGACTCCACTCATCTTGTGGAGACGCCACACAAAAGACACAGATACCATGGCTATGCTACTAACCAAGCACTTCGCATCTATCTTTAATGAAAAAGAAAATGATGCCAATCTCATATTAAAGAAGAACGTACAAGAGCAGTAGGTGAGATGAAAATTGATTAAGAAAGATCTATTTAAAGGGTTTTCAGTGCTCAATGTAAAGAAGCCATTCAATCTAGCTACGTTGATACTTAGTTTCCTGGGGAACTAAGGAGAGAGACAACAAGGACTCTGGTCTAAATCATTCAATCAATCTTAAATATGGGAGCAGTGCCAGAGAGTACTGCAAATAGTACAACACTCTGCAATGAAAAGGAAGATGGTTAAATTCAGCAATTGCAGGCTAGTCGGGAGTGCAGAAATTTTTAAAGGTAGTCATCTGACACAAAACTAACCATAACAAAATATGCATTAATAAATGGATGTTGACCAGATAGTACCTATGTCTCAATTACAAAGAGACACTGAAGAGTTGAATTGAAAGCTGGGGTATTATTCTTAGAGTAGAGGAAGTGAAGAGAAGATTTGATAGAGGGGTTCAAAATCGTGAAGGGCTATGACAGAATAAACAAGGACCAATTGTTTCCAGTGGAGGAAGGGTTGGTAACTAAAGGACACCGATTCACAATAATTTTCAGAGGTACTGGAGACAAGTTGAGGATTATTTTTGCTGTTAGCAGGTAGTTGCAATCTCGAATAAACTGCCTGAAAGGAAAGTTGTCGATACAGATTCAGAGGAGAAAGTGAGGTCTGCAGATGCTGGAGATCAGAGCTGAAAATGTGTTGTTGGAAAAGCGCAACAGGTCAGGCAGCATCCAAGGAACAGGAAATTCGACGTTTCAGGCATAAGCCCTTCATCAGGAATGAGGAAAGTGTGTCCAGCAGGCTAAGATAAAAGATAGGGAGGAGGGACTTGGGGGAGGGGCATTGGAGATGTGATAGGTGGAAGGAGGTCAAGGTGAGGGTGATAGGCCGGAGTGGGGTGGGGACGGAGAGGTCAGGAAGAAGATTGCAGGTTAGGAAGGTGGTGCTGAGTTCGAGGGATTCGACTGAGACAATGTGGGGGGAGGGGAAATGAGGAAACTGGAGAAATCTGAGTTCACTGATTGCAAGGGAAATACTTTCAGAGCTACCTGGAATGGGACTAATTGGTGCCTCTTTCAAAGAGCTAGCACAGATACAATGGGCTGAATGGCCTCCTTGTAAGCTGTACCTTTCTATGACCAATTACGGAGATTCATAGCTTGTTAAGTGCCTTATTAAAATCACAACTCATCACATCAGTATTCAGCTACTTATAAATTTGACAAACAAGCTAAATGCCAAGAAACATGGAAATCAGAGCACCTCAGTGTGTGCTCCATTGGCACCAGCCACATGCAGCCCCTGGCCACAGACACTAACATCTGAAATGTGCCAGCCTCCAAGAACACAGATGGTACATCTCCGATCTACTTACAAGATGCTTCTACACTACAGTGCTGCACCAGCAACTATCATTGTAATGCTGCAGTAAGGACACTGTTGTTAGGGACACTGACCCAGCTTATGGCCTGGACCCGGCTGCATCGCTGTGCCCTTCACTCACCGTCGTAGCGTGCACTCATTCTGAACCTATCTCAATGCTCATGATATCTCTGCTTTGCCTTGTCTTTTTACAAAGAACAAAGAAAATTACAGCACAGGAACAGGCTCTTTGTCCTTCCAAGCCTGTGTCAATCCACATCCTCCATCTAAACCCGTTATCTATTTTCTAAGGATCTGTATCCCTCTGCTCCCTGCCCATTCATGTATCTGTCTGGATACATCTTAAATGACGCTATTGTGCCCACCTCTACCACCTCCGCTGGCAACGTGTCCCAGGCACCCACCACCCTCCACTTAAAGAACTTTCCATGAATATCTCCCTTAAACCTTTCCCCTCTCACCCTGAACTTGTGACCCCTAGTAATTGAGTTTGCCACTCTGGGGAAGCGTTTCTTGCTATCCACCCTGCCTATACCTCTCATGATTTTGTAGACCTCAATTGGGTCCCCCTCAACCTTTGTCTTTCTAATTAAAATAATCCAAATCAACTCAACCTTTCTTCATAGCTAGCACCCTCCATACCAGGCAACATCCTGGTGAACCTTCTCTGCACCCTTACCAAAGTTTCCATATCCTTTTGGAATGTGGTGATCAGAACTGTACGCAGTATTCCAAATGTGGCTGAACCAAAGTCCTCTACAAACATAACATGACCTGCCAACTCTTGTACTCAATACCCCGTCTGATGAAGCAAAGCATGCAATATGCCTTCTTGACCACTCTATTGACCTGTGTTGCCACCTTCATGGTACAATGGACCTCAACACCCAGATCTCTCTGGACAGCAATTTTCCCCAGGGCTTTTTCATTTACCATATAGTTCACTCTTGAATTGGATCTTCCAAAATGCATCACCTCACAGATTGAACTCCATCTGCCATTTGTCCGCCCAACTCTCCAATCTATCTGTATTTTGCTGCATTCTCTGACAATCCCCTTCACTATCTGCTATTCCACCAATTTTCATGTCAGCTACAAACTTGCGAATCAGACCACCTATACTTTCCTCTAGATCATTTACGTATATCACAAACAACAGTGGTCCCAGCACCGGTCCATGTGGATCACCACTGGTCACAGGTTTCCATTTTGAGAAACTCTCTTCTACTACTATTCTCTGTCTCCTGCTGCCCAGCCAGTTCTCTATCCATCTAGCTAGTACAACCTGGACCCCATGCAACCTCACTTTCTCCATCAGCCTACTTTATCAAATGCCTTACTGAAGTCCACGTACAGCCTTACCCCATTAATCAACGATTAAGTTGGTAAGACATGACCTTCCCTGCACAAAACCATGTTGCCTATCACTGATCAGCCCATTTTCTTCCAAATGTAAATAGATCTTATCCCTTAGTATCTTCTCCAGAAGCTTCCCTACCACTGATAGGAGAAAGTGAGGACTGCAGATGCTGGAGATCAGAGTTGAAAATGTGTTGCTGGAAAAGCGCAGCAGTTCAGGCAGCATCCAAGGAGCAGGATTCCTGAAGAAGGGCTCATGCCCGAAAAGTCGATTCTCCTGCTCCTTCGATGCTGCCTGACCTGCTGCGCTTTTCCAGCAACACATTTTCAGCTCCCTACCACTGATGTCACGCTCACTGGTTTATAATTACCTGGATTATTCCTGCTACCCTTCTTAAACAAGGGGACAACATTAGCAATTTTCCAGTTCTCTGGAACCTGATCTGTATTTAAGGATACTGCAAAGATATGTTAAGGCTTCAGCTATTTCCTCTCTCGCTTCCCTCAGTAACCTGGGATTGATTCCATCCGGACCTGGGGACCTGTCCACCTCAATGCCTTTTAGAATACCCAACACTTCCTCCCTCCTTCTGTCGACTTTACTGAGAGTAATCAACCATCTATCTCAAACCTCCATCCATCATGTCCTTCTCCTCGGTGAATACCGATGCAAAGTACTCATTAAGAACCCATTAAGTACCCATTTTCTCTGACCCCACGCAAAACTTTCCTCCTTTATCCTTGAGTGGGCCAACCCCTTTCTCTAGGTGAAAGTGAGGATTATAGATTCTGGAGATTAGAATCTTGATTAGAGTGGTGCTTGAATAGCACAGCTGGTCAGGCAGCATCCGAGGAGCAGGAAAATTGACGTTTCGGGCAAATGCCCTTTATCAGGAATGAGGCTGGAAGCTTCAGGAGTGGAGAGATAAATGGGAGTGGGTGGGGGTGGGGCTGGGGAGAAGGTAGTTGAAAGTGCAATAGGTGGATGGTGGAAGGGTTAAAGGTGATGGGTCGGAGAGGAGGGTGGAGCTGATAGGTAGGAAGGAAGATTGCCAGGTCATGAGGATGATGCTGAGCTGGAAGTTTGGAACTGGGGTAAGGTTGGGGTTATGGCCTCCATTCCTGGTCCTGGAGAAAGTGATATTTCCTCATCTGCACCACCCTCTCGATCAGGTTGACCAGGTCCCTGCTCACAAAGCAGAGCAACCGTCTTCCATGACCGGGGCAAATGTCAGGCGCCATGCAGGGCAACTCTAGACTGACCATGCTTGTCTGGGTGCACAACGGGCTTTTACAGATGGCATGGCACAAAGGATCCAGCCTTTCGATGGATATCTAGCGAGTGGCAAGTTGCTCCAGGAACAGCGGGTTGGAAGTTGGAGATAGAATTGATCATGACAGATGCGATAGGAGCTGGGTGGGTAGTTAGTGAAGTGCTTTTGGTAAGACACTGTGAGAAATCTGACCGGGCACCGTGCTGAGAATCCTCCCACAAACCTGACGCAACATGGACTTCGCCAATAAGCATAAGGTTCAGCTCTGTTAAAAAATCAGACCATAAAATGGCTTCACAATTGAAGGCAATAGCCAATTTTACACCATCAGCCAAGGTGATACTCTCTTTGGTCTTGACATGAAGTGTGAAAGTTGATTGTACAATGTAAATATAAAATATGTTTAATTCCATCAAGAAGGCAAGGTGTCTTCTATTTTCCCAGTAAGAATATGTAAGTGCAACACATATCAGTAACATGTTTTGAAGAGTCACATTTACAATCTCCTGAGGGGAAGGTTTTCACTGTACAATATAGATAGGCCTATTTAGAAAAGAACGCTTACAATTTTGCTACGCCCAATCCACTTTTGCTGTCCCTGATATCTGGAATGCATCTGGGGACATAATGTCCCTTCAACACCCTCAATTAGCATCTCAAGCATGTAGAACATAGTATTTGCCTCAAAGCCTTAAGGTAATGGCAACATTGCTAATACTTTGTAGTTCAGCTCGCAGCAAATGCACAATGACATAACTGCCAGCCATCACATTGTATAAATAGGCTGGGTTCAATTAGCTAAGCAAGTTGAGAGGGTTAGGTCTCCAGTGTTTAATGCTGACAGACAGTGAACATTTCTCTTTTACTTACTTCAAATATAGCGGAGATAAAATCTGCATGTATTTGGTACTGCAGCACTGCCCCCTGCAGCATCTGCAGCCAACTCAAGCTTAAGTCCTTTTGTTCCTTATTTATCTCAAATATGCATATGTGATAGCGATGGCCACATCATCCATAACCTTGTGATTTATGACTTTGCTTTACATTTGTCTCTCCTTAAAAGATGGATTTGGATATATATACATTAGAGATTTAATGTTATTAGTTATGTTTAGAAGAATTAAGAAAGCAGTGCTCCACATGAATCAGGCTGGGTCTTCTATTATTTGTATTTCACGATAACGATTTGAACTTAAGAACAATTAATTTAATAGCAAAACTTGCCAAGTATGCCAAACTATTCATTATTTTATAATGTCAGCAACAATACCTGCAGACATTAGAAAATTTGCAGACTTGGTAGTTAAATAGTAAATCTGAGATGAAGTGCTTTGGTAGATATAATGAAAGTACCTCTTACATCTTAGAAAATTAAAAAATGACCAAAGTAGAAGAGAAAAATGTGGCTAAATTGCAACTATTAAAAGTAGCATCACAGGCTGACAATTGGAAAGGCCATCAAAGTACTGAGATACATTTCAGAGTAAAATATTGAATCCACAAATTACAAAAAGGACATGAAACAATGGAGAAAGCACAAAAATGATCAGAAACAATGAAATGAAACTGAAAGAGTACTAGTGGGGAAAATCAAACAGGTTGAGACTTTTTTGAAAGAGAATTGATAGATATAAACATTTAATGTATTAAATATTTACATTTGTTGTCTCCTGTAAAATATCAAGGTGATACAAAGCAGAGTGATTTTATAATCACTGTTACAATCACAGTAAGTACGGACAATCAAATTTTAACTTCTGTCACCTAATTGTTGCAACTGAAAGCTTTCAGAGATAAAATTGTTTTTAAAAATAGTCATGGATTTAAAATGGCTGCAGTGGTCACTTGACTCTAGATTGAGGCAGGCATCAGGAGACCTATGTGAAATTTCAATCTAAAGGCACCAAAATCAGACAACTGAGGTCAGCAGCAAGAAAATTGCATTTCCATTCTACTTCACACTGATGATTTTACATATTGGGAGCTGAAACACTCATTTACTAACTAGTCAGCTTGTTAAAAATAAGAGAGCTAGCACCAGAAATTCAGTGAACTTCTAGGCAGGGCAGAGGGAAGGAGAAATCAATTTGAAACAAGCGCTGGGGATTCCATCCCTCCTGGCCTGTTTCTCTCACCTCAGAAAAACTGTGGAAACAGACATTCACCAAGAACTCGAACATGTACAGATTCCATTGTTGCTGAAGGTACAATTCCACCATTAAACTGTGGTCTCAGATTAGGAATCTAACTTCTCAGGGGCTCTTGAACAGCAAAACCTTTATTCTCCCTCTCTGTTTTAAACTTGTTTTCAGACTTATTTCTGTGTTTGTTTGATATCACGTTTCCACTATTATTTCTCAGGGTTTGTAGGTCAAAAAAAATTATTTCAGTCAGGAAAACCTTGGTACTTGATGCCTTTATTTTCTACTGAATTATGTTTTTAATTTAAGTGTGACTGCTCTGTGCTGAAAGATCAAAATATCTGTTGTGGCCAATCAAGAGCATATTAAAAAGAGAGGAGCTGACTCCCCCCTCCTCACCAGATCATAATACCATCTGGAAAACTGTCGGTGTACCAAAGTGGCCTGGTATTCCACAATATAGAATGGCCCCAGTTTTGCAGTCAGTGCTCATTATGGTGCTCAAGGAAAGATGTCTATAAAAATCAAGCAGTTGCAGTGGAGTGGCTTTTACTTTCCCTGATATTAATTTGAATTTGACATTAAATCAAGATGTTCCATTGTCCAGAAATAGTAATGACGCCTAGTAGAGTAAGCAGTTGATCCTAACACGAGGGTGACAGTATTGTTATGATAATACTACTTGACTAGTAATCAGGGACCAGGAGACTGAGGCTCAGTCTAATGAATAGAGACATGAGTTCAAGTTCCAAATGGCAAATGGTGGAATTTAAATTTAATAAATGCTGGAATTGAAAACTTCTATCAATAATGGTAAACATAAAGCTAGCAGTGACCGTTTAAAAAAATCTGATATGCCAATTGCTTTGCACTAACCCCACTGTTAGCATTTTTAGTATCTCGGGGTTGTGAGTGTATATACATACTCTCTTTGAGCCTGCCTCATTTTCCTAGGTTACTATTAATCGTGGTCTCCAGCATCTCTGGTTCACGTTGTTCCAGAGCAAGACTGTCTCACTCACTTTTCAATGTGACACTATGCATTACAGGTTACTGATTCCAGCTCTCCAATGTAATGTCTAAGACCTCTCTCTGTACACACGTCTTCTCATCTCACTACTGTGTTGTCTGGTCTGCTCTGCTGCTGTCAGAGTAACTCAGTTATGTCATATTCATTTACACATTCAACTACATTAATCTAATGTCCTTCAAGGAAGGGAGATCTGCCTTCTTTGCTGGACAGGTTTGTATGTGCCTCCAAGTTCACTGTAATGTGGCTGACTCTTAAGTGTTACGTGAAATAGCCTGACAAACTATTTAATTCAAAGTCAGTTGTGGATGACCAACAAAAGCTGCAGTGATGCCCATAATCTGTGAAAAAGTACAGCATTCTCACAGACAGTAAGGAGTCAAATGGACTGATTAACCTTCACTTATTATGTTTTTCACAGCAACCAAATTGAGGATTGGGCCATATACATGGGTTCAAGATGAAAGCCGAAATATCAAAAACTTCATGACAAATGAAAATATGTTGAGTTTTTTTTTGCTGTAATAGCAAGCACTGACATTTTGCAAACATAAAATTATTCAGATACAAAAAATCCTGAAACAATAATTGTGAAGTTTGTACACTTTCAAAAACCTAGTGACATACTTCTTTAACAACTTGGAACTTTTACTTTCCTTTTTACAGGACACTGATAGCATAAAGAGACAAGTTCCCGTCAGTTTGGTGATTGCAGTCAATGGTGCCTCCAATTGAGCATACTGCAAATAAATGTTGAGTCTCTGATGGTACTTCTGGTTTTCCCATTTAGCTGACCATGTGCTGACTCCCGAATTTGCTACCAATTTCCAAGTGAAGATGTCAAAAGCTGACAATTTCATGAACTTTATCATCATACAATCTGAACCACTGGATCAGAATTATTGAATTTTATGGAGAACAGGGTGTTCATTTGACCCTTCATACTTTATTTGGACTTAAGAGCTAAAATTTCCAAACCATCCTAACATATCTTCTGGATCCTTTTACCATACCTCTTCCCCTTTCCCAAACTTTTGTTTTGTTTGCCTCCTTCTCAATCAAGAATGTTTAGCTGAGATTGAGCACTTTTTAATTTCTATTATAATACTGTTTCCTATATATTGCACTATCATCATTTTTTGGTGGAGTAAAGACTCAATTATACCTTTACTCTGAGAATTCCTATTAAACATGTGCACAAGGAGCTACAGCCTGGGGAGGCCAGATCACTTTGAACAGGGGCTTGAATATGTCAGGTTTCAGGCACTGTGCTCTCTAACAATCTCTTGTATATAGTTATGTATAAAGCCTGTCATTTGTCACTCACCTAAGTGCAGACCTGATCTTATGTTTTGCTACCAATGATGACCAGACCAGTGAGACCAGAGGTAGGCAGCAAGGAGTGAAGCCCAGTACAGGTGAAGGATTACGCCAACCTAGTTGTTCAAGCACAGAAGAGGGGAAGAAGACTGAAAAGCGGCCCAGCAGCAACATAGTGCTGTAGGTGAAGGAATTCATGGCTCATTCATTCATCAGAGTGGGAAACCCCATGCAAATCTGACAAAACTTAGGAAAAAGCCCAGAGCAGGGAACGTGACAAATTGCGAATAATCAGTTGATCACAGTGAGTAATAAATTCCTGTAGATTTGATATTTTTTACATAAAGGAGAAGAGAGGAAACTCACACAATGCTAAAAAAGGGTGGGAAAGCAAAAGGTTTCAGTCACCACCATAGTCCACTTAGCAAATACACCCAATGATGGAAAAAGCTTTCCTTTAGCAGACAGTCTAAAACCACATCAAGGCCCTGAGCAGAGTGGGTATACAATAAACTGGTGCTCACAGCTCAGCTGATACTGCACCGTCTCAGCCCTTGGTAAAAAAACCAGGCAAAGACTAGGTCAATGCATTGCTGTACCTAATCAGCAGCAGTGCCTACACCATTTTTGTCAAAGGCATAAAGGAAGAGACTGTAAAATACAAAGATGTAATACACGCCTTCAACTCCTATCACACTTTCAGGTTAAACTCCATTATGTACTGACCAAAGGTTAATCAGTACAGTCAGGAACCAGGATAAACCATTGACTCCTTTACAGATAATTTACTGCACCTTGTGGATAATTGGCAATATCACATTATGCTGGTGGTGTTGGACGAAGCTTGACTGACATTTTTACAGTCAGAAGAAGACAGTACCAAAAGCAATGCAGCTTGTAAGACAGGTTGAAATAAACAAGTAGAACAGACTTTTTTTAATTAATCGGGAACTTGATGTTGCATTGGCCAGACAACAGACTCTAACTCAGTCTGGTTTATTAATCAGAGGACTGACCATGTGCCAATAAGACAGCAGCCACAATAGGATGAGAATGCTGCCCCCACCATTGTCTCTTGTCCACCTTACCCAGAGACCAATACCAATACTGTGCGCTATGACAAAAAGGCTACTTTTATGCAGTTTGCTGAAACAGCAGTAGGAGATTTCTCCATACTGCATGAAAGTTTGGCTTTTATTGCTAGTGGTAGGAACCTCAAAAACAGGGAAATTTTATCATAACAGGCCCTCTGGCCCAACAAGTCCACATCGACACTCCGAAGAGTAACCCACCCAGACCCATTCCCCTACCCTATATTTACACCTGACTAATGCATCTAATACTAAGGGCAATTCAGCATGGCCAACTCACCTAACCTGCACATCTTTGGATTGTTGGGAGGAAACCAAAGCACCCGGAGGAAACCCATGCAGACAAGGGGAGAGTGTGCAAACTCCATACAGACAGTCTGCCCAAGGTTGGAATCAAACCCAGGTCCCTGATGCTGTGAGGCAGCAGTGCTAACCACTGAGCCAACATGCCGCTGGTGACAACATACCTGTAGGGCGGCACGGTGGCACAGTGGTTAGCACTGCTGTCTCACAGCGCCTGAGACCTGGGTTCGATTTCCGACTCAGGTGACTGACTGTGTGGAGTTTGCACGTTCTCCTCGTGTCTGCGTGGGTTTCCTCCGGGTGCTCCGGTTTCCTCCCACAGTCCAAAGATGTGCGGGTCAGGTGAATTGGCCATGTTAAATTGCCTGTAGTGTTAGGTAAGAGGTAAATATAGGGGGTATGGGTGGGTTGCACTTCGGCAGGTCGGTGTGGACTTGTTGGGCTGAAGGGCCTGTTTCCACACTGTAAGTAATCTAATCTAATTTTATCTAGAGTCAGCGACATTAGGAATGTTTAAGGATTGTGTACAGTTTTGGATATCCTAATTAAGGAAGGATATATGAGCATTGCAGGCAGTTCAAAAGAGACTCACCAAGATGATTCCTGTATGAAAGGGTGGATTTATCATGAACAGCTAAACAGATGAGGTCTTTATACATCAAGACTGAGAAGAATGAAGAGTGATTTTATTGAAACACACAAGATTCTGTTGAGGCTTGAGGAAGTGTTTATACTAGTGGGGGAATCTTGAACCAGGGGACATAATTACAGTATAGTATGACATTCATTTAAAACTGAAATGCAAAATAATTTCTCCTTCCAGAGTGTATGATTGGAATTGTCTGGAATTCACTATCCCAGAGAATTATGGAGGTTAGATCACTGAAAGTATTTAAACAGCAGGTAGATAGATTTTCAAAATATCGGGAAATTGATGGCCATGCTGAGCTGGCACGGAAAGAAGCTGAGGCCTGGGGCAGATCAGCCTTAACCTTGTTAAATGTTGGGCAAGGTTGAGTGGCGGAATGGCCTACTCTTGCTCCTATTTATTACATTTTTATGTTTAAGAACAGACCACTCCAATCTGCAAATGCATTCTTTCTTTGTATGTTGGTAGAGCCACAAGATCATTTCTGGCATGCATGCAGATATCATGGTCAATGACAAGAGAGCCAATATTAATGGATACACAGTGCCAAGTGTATCCATTCTTTCAGAATTAATGTCATGGTTAAAGCTTAATTTCTCTAAATGTCTTCCATCAAGGTTTAAGTGCAGGAGGAATCACAATAGTGTGGATTGTTAGATGGTCAAATGACTGCAGTGTAGATACGAATTGCACATCGAGATCCTGAGGAATCCCAAGCGCAGAGGACCCTGAAGGAATTGCAATGGGAAATTGAAGATTCCGTTCCCCCACCCCAGCCAAACAAAATATCTCCTGCCCACCCCACCTAACCTAAACACTCCACCACTTATCAACCTATTGCCTCCCAATTTGAGTCCTTTCATCCTGTTAACCTGGCATCTTATCTCCCTTGCACAGTGTCATCCTAACACCTACCCACTTGGCATCCTACCTTCGCAGCACCTTACCCTCCCAGCACCCTAATCTCACACTTAACATTACCTCCTTATCATTTCACAGGAGCTGTCAAATGGCTGCCTGTGGTGCCGGACATTTAAATCACAAAACACATTAACTATTGCTGTGAATAACGGCTTGTGGATTGATTTCCCCTGGCTATTCTGCACTGCAAGAGACCTGTCAAATTGAAACTACAATCTCCATTTCTGAGGGAGAATTGATCAGAATGGTCTGTCAAAAATGCTGAACTCCTCCTTAATATAACAAAGGAGGTGTGGAGCAGCAATCTTGGACAATCCTCAGAAAATCCAGCCTGAAATAAGAGCATGAGGACAGATGCAGGCTCTGCTTCACTGCAAAGGGAAACAGACGATTTAAATACGAATGTTATTCCCAATCAGCATTAGTCTTTCTGAAATAGAGCCACATGCGGATCTTTATTTTCTTTATTCAGCAGCTGCAGTAGAAATTAAAATTGACCCATTGTCCTCTGAGCCAGTCTTCAGTGTAGAAACACCATCAGTAAGACCACAGAAAGATACTGCAGATATTTCATTTCTCTTTGAAAAAAGACTAGAAGAGCACAGAATGGGATGCACCATGAATGTTGTGAATGAGGTTGTGGATCTTATTTTGCTGAAAAAGGGACTGGGAGCTACTACACGGCAAGGTCCTGGATAATGCTACATTTTTTGAATATGGTGCTCATGATGGGGAGGTTTATGCGGCATCATGTAGGGACACACACTTTTTGCTGAAAAGGAGAGGAAAAAGGTGAATGAATCTGCTTTCCCACTCAGCCTACTGAGGACGCACAACAAGCAATCACCATAAACCTACCCAGGAGAAAGGAAACCCTTAACTTCAACTTGGATCAAGCCAATATTGGTCATTCAGAGATTATTATTCTGCAAAATTGTCAAATCAAATCTGCAATTGAGTGCCATCGTAAACTATCAGAAGCACTCAGATTATTTCAGTAAACAAGCATAAGTCCGCAGTATGAAGTTCCTGGAGTTGAAAAATTCCTTAAAAGAGCAATGAATGTAGCTTGCACATATTCAAACTATAACTTGGAGAAGTCCAACTACTTAAAAGAATTTGCTCTCCTAAAAGCTCAGCTAGTAACAGTTACAGCATAAGTTAGCCAGAGTGTAACTGTCTGAAATGTCATGACTCAGTGGGATGGCCTTGCTATTCCCAGGGTCATCACAAAGCTTAAAGTTTTGAAATGAAATATGCAAAATTCCCAATCTATCTGATTTTCAGACCAAGGTTAATAGAGTGTACAGGCAGGATTCTGTACTTATTTATTATAAAGTTAAAAGTCACACAACACCAGGTTATATCCAACAGGTTTAATTGGAAGCACTAGCTTTCAGAATGCCGCTCCTTCATCAGGTGGTCCTATTATTATAGGTCATCAGATTCTAGCTACAGGTAAACAATTAAACAAAATTAAGTAAACTATATAAATGAAAACTCTAAACCCATAAACTCATCCTTACACATTCACAGAATCAAATATAAACAGGAGATATATAACACATGGGTGGAGGGAAAATAGGGGAAACAGTTCCATAGTCTTGGTTTCCAAGCTTGTTGAGTTGGTTCTCACTGATCTGAAGGTTTTCCCTCAGGTTTTATTTTTCTGAATGAATCCATTGGTTTTCAAGAGGCCCAGGGTGGCTGGTTCACTTACAAAAGGTATCAGATGCACCTAATTCAAAGTTGCAACTTACAGTTGATGTTGAAGCAGAGATATGCTTCTTCTGTTTTAAAGTGGTTTGTTGTAAAGAACTGAGAGAGAGAGTCTTCAGCTACTGTAGATCTGCTGGTTTCTCTTCTGGTCTGACTAATCTCTCTCAGTCTAATAGACCAAGTATTTCAACTAGCTGATAACCAATCACATAGTTGTTGTCAGGCAGAAGATCTTTCTTATTAATAATTAACTATTAGGCCACACCAATCAACTTCACTTGTAAACAACTCCTCAGTTCCAATTTGTCTGCACATCGCTAGGACCTGCAGCTAGACACAGCAGGTTCACAAAAGGGATCAAATTCCTTGCTTTCAAAACTTGTAACCACCCTTATAAACCAGTGGGTCTCAAAACAGTTCTTTCTCATGTCAGTCCTTAGTTTAAAAAAAGCACAAAAATAAAAAGACATTGTCTTTACAAACGAGATAACCAGACTGGCTATTCTTCCTATCATCAATGAGTCTCTTGTCTGGAAAATTTCTGATGCTACCGTTGAATCTAAGCAAATTTGAGGTCAGAGTGTGACACAGGAACCTCCTATAGGTCCTGATCCAGAGATTTATTTTATTGTTGATGATGGTGCAATTTCTCTGTTTTGGTGAAGGCCTGAGATATCTTCATCAGCATCCCTGCACAAGTGTTGATCTGATGCTGCTACCTACAGAAAGAGAACTTACTCCCCCCAAAGTGGTAGAAATGTGTTTGTTTCCTTGCCTCCTGTACTGTGTTCAGAATGTTTCCTGCTAGGCTCCTCTCACAGTCAATTCTGGCCAGCTCCTCCCTCGTGCCTCTCTACTTGCCTTTATCCAACTGTTTCATCCTTGGACGGGAAAAGAAAGCCAAAGGAAATGAGAGAGAGAATTTCAGTTTGTTGACATCCTTTTCAGGAGGTTGCAATTGTTAAATTCCTGGAGGGTTCATCATCAAATCAGTTGTTCCCATGATCACTGCTGTTACATTTAGGACTTGAAAAGTGTCACATTCCAGAATCACGGAGGTATTACAGTGCAGAACGAGGCTATTCAGCCCAGCATGCCCATCCCAGCAAACAACTGGAATGAGCAGCTGGTATCCTACCCCACCAGTGCCCATTTACCTTCTAAGGGAATTATAAGGGAGCAAATACATCCTACATCTCCTCCAATTAGATGATACTCTGGGATCTCAAGGACTTCATCAGAAAGTAGGATTGCACTGTCATGAACAAGAAAATAAGCTTCTGGAAGTTCCTGTGTAGAACTCTGATCCATACAGCTGTTTGAATATTCAACCTCAGCATCAGACAGTTTATGGTCAAGAACCTCACTGATGATAGGAAGAAAACACAGTGTAGACGTGGGAGATTAATACCTCAGGTGAAAGGGATTTGGCAGGGTGGGAGTAGGAGTTTAATGAAAGCTGTAAATAGATCTTGATGTTCACAGTGTGTGGTAAAAGCAAACATGGGAGGAGATATAAAAGTCTGGTGCTGGGAAAAGTACAGCTGGTCGGGCACCATCTGAGGAGCAGGATAGTAAACACTCCTGATGAAGGATTGATGCTCAAAATGTTATCTTACCTGTCCTTGGATATTGCCTGACCTGCTATGCTTTTCCAGTGCCACACTTCTTGACTCTGATCTCCAGCATCTGCAGTTCTCACACGGGAGGAGATATGCAGTGAAGGGTCAACCATACCCTACTCTAACATTAGCCACTGAGCATGTGCATAAGGAACCTGTCACTGTAACATTAGATCAGTTTGGACCAGGAATTGAATGTTTCAGAGATATTCTCTTACCATCTCTTACATGTAGTTATGTTCAGCAAAGCCTGTGAATGTTCAGTCACTGGCACAGACGTGATCTTACCATATTTTCTAAGTGTGCCATTATGTTGCCGAGATAAGGATTCCTTTTCTCAGACTGATGCAGAATGTTTGTTTGGATTACTTGCTCTCTGTCTTAGGAGGCAGAGAATTTAATATGGTAGAATTTACTCTGCAAGTTGTGAGGGAGAAACTGGAATCAGATGTAATGGTGTTACAGTTGAATAAAGGCAAATGGAGAGGCATGAGGGAGGAGCTGGGCAGAATTAACTGGGAGAGGAGCCTAGCAGGAAAAACAGTGGAATGGCAATGGCAGGAGTTTCTGGGAATAATTCAGGAGATACAGCAAAAATTCATCCCTAAAGAAAGAAGCATAGTAAAGGGAGGATGAAGTAACTGTGGCCGTCAAAGAAAGTCAGGGACAGTATAAAAAGAAAAGAGAAAGCATATAATGCGGCAAAGGGGAGTGGGAAACCAGGGGATTGGGAAGTCTACAAAGACCAACAGAGGACAATTAAGAAAGAAGAAAGGAGAGAGAAGATTAAATATGTGCATAAGCTAGCCAGTAATACAAAAGCAGATTGCAACAGTTTCTTTAGATAAATAAAGGGCAAAAGAGAGGCAGAGGTGGAAATTGGGCTGCTGAAAATTGCTGCTGGAGAAATAGTAATGGCTAACAAAGAAATAGCCTAGGAACTGAACAAGTACTTTGCGTCAGCCTTCATGGTGGAAGACATGAGTAACATGCCAAAAATTCAAGAAAGTTGGGGGACAAAGGTTACCATCACCACAGAGAAGGTGCTAGAAAACTGCAAGGTCTGAAGGTGGATAAATCACTTGGATCAGATGGACTACACCCCAGAACTCCGAAGGAGATAGCTGAACAGATAGCTGAGACATTAGTAGCCATCTTTCAGGAATCACTGGAGTCAGTAAGGGTCCCAGAAGACTGGAAGATCACTAATGTAACTGTCATGTTCAAGAAAGGAGTAAGGCAAAATACAGGAAATTCCAGGCCGATTAGCCTAACCTTGATGGAAGGTAAAATTTTGGAAAGTTTTGGAAATTTTGTGAAGGATGAGATTTCTGAATATTTGGAAGTGCAATGTAAAATAGGGCAAAGTCAGCATGGCTTCATCAAGGGGAGGTCATGTCTGACAAATCTGTTAGAATTCTTAAGGAGGTAATGAGCAGGTTAGACCAAGGAGAGCCAATGAATGTTATCTATCTGAACTTCCAAAAGGCCTTTGACAAGGTGCTGCACAGGAGGCTGCTGAGTAAGACAAGAGCCCATGGTGTTAGCAGCAAGGTGCTAGCATGGATAGAGGATTAGCTGTCTGGCAGAAAGTAGAAAATGGGGATAAACGGGTCCTTCTCAGGATGGCAATTGGTAACCAGTGGTGTTCTACAAGAGTCACTGTTGAGACCTCAAGTTTTCATTTATACATTAATGGTCTGGATGAGGGAACTGAGAGCATTCTGGCTACGTTTATAGGTGATAGAAAGATATGTGGTGGGGCCGGTAGTATTGAGGTGGCAGGGAGGCTGCAGAAGGATTTGAGTCAAAAAGTGTCATGCTGGAAAAGCCCAGCCAGTCAGGCAGCATCAGTGGAGCAGGAGAGTCGATGTTTCAAGCATAAGCTCTTCATCAGGAATGTGGGGAATGTGCTCGAAACATCAACTCTCCTGCTCCTCGGATGCTGCCTGACCTGTTTTTCCAGCACCACACTTTTTGACTCTGATCTCCAGTATCTGCAGACCTCAAACAAGTGGCAGATGAAATACAACTTGGGAAAGTTTGAGGTCATGCACTTTGGGAGGAAGAATAGAGGCATGGACTATTTTCTAAATGGGGAGGAAATTCAAAATCTGAAGGGCAAAGGGACTTAGGAGTCCAGAATGCTCAAAGTTAACTTGCAGGTTGAGTCAGTACTGGGGAAGGCAAATACAATGTTGGCATTTATTTCAAAAGATGAAAAATGTGTTGCTGGAAAAGCGTAGCAGGTCAGGCAGCATCCAAGGAGCAGGAGAATTGACGTTTCGGGCATGAGCACTTCTTCAGGAATGAGGAAGGTGTGCCAAGCAGGTTAAGGTAAAAGTTAGGGAGGAGGGACTTGGGGAAGGGCTGTTGGGAATGCAATAGGTGGAAGGAGGTTAAGGTGAGGATGATATGCCAGAGAGGGGGTAGGGGCAGAGAGGTCGGGAAGAAGATTGCAGGTCAAGAAGGAAATGTTTCCAAACAGACCCCAGCACCAGGGATATATTTTCCACCCCCCCCCCCTCCCCTAACAGCGTTCTGGAAAGACCACTACTTCTGCGACTCCCTCATCAGGTCCACACCCCTCACCTAGCCAAACTCCACTCCTGGCACCTTCCCCTGCAACCTCAAGAAATGCAAAACTTGCGCCCACACCTCCCCCCTCACTTCCCTCCAAGGCCCCAAGGGATCCTTCCATACCCATCAAAAATTCACCTGCACCTCCACACACATCATTTACTGCATCCGCTGCACCCGATGTGGCCTCCTCTACATTGGGGAGACAGGCCGCCTACTTGCGGAACGTTTCAGAGAACACCTCTGAGACACCCGCACCAACCAACCCAACTGTCCCGTGGCCGAACACTTTAATTCCCCCTCCCACTCCGCCAATGGCATGCAGATCCTTGGCCTCCTCCATCGCAGACATGGCCACACGACGCCTGGAGGAAGAGCGCCTCATCTTCTGCCTAGGAACCCTCCAACCACATGGGATGAATGCAGATTTCTCCAGCTTTCTCATTTCCCCTCCCCCCACCTTATCTCAGTCCCAACCCTCAGACCCAGCACCGCCTTCTTGACCTGCAATCTTCTTCCCGACCTCTCCGCCCCCACCCCCTCTCCGGCCTATCACCCTCAACTTAACCTCCTTCCACCTATCGCATTCCCAACACCCCTCCCCTAAGTCCCTCCTCCCTACCTTTTATCTTAGCCTGCTTGGCACCCTCTCCTCATTCCTGAAGAAGGGCTTATGCCAGAAACATTAATTCTCCTGCTCCTTGGATGCTGCCTGACCTGCTGCGCTTTTCCAGCAACACATTTTTCAGCTCTGATCTCCAGCATCTGCAGTCCTCACTTTCTCCTCATTGATTTATTTCAAAAGGGCTAGAATATAAAAGCAGGCATGTACTTCTTAGGCTCTATAAGGCTCTGGTCAGACCACATTTAGAATATTGTAGGCAATTGTAAGCCCCATCTCTCAGAAAGAATGTACTGCCCCTGGGGAGAGTGTAGAGGAGGTTCATGATAATGATCCCAGGAATGAAAGGCTTAACATATGAGGGATGTTTGAGGTCTCTGGGTCTATACTCAATGGAGTTTAGAAGGATGAGAGGGGAATCTAATTGAACCTTACAGAATACTGAAAGGCCTGGATAGGATAGTCATTGGGAAGGCCATTGGTAGGAGAGACTAGGACTTGAGGGCACAGTCTTAGAGTAAATGGAAGACCCTTTAGAACAGAAATGAGGAGAAACATCTTCAGCCGGAGAGTGGTGAATCTTTGGAATTCACTGCCACAGAAGGCTGTGGAGGCCAGGTCACTGAGTATATTTATGACTGAGATAGATAGGTTCTTGACTGTTGAGGAATCAAAGATTACAGAAAGAAAGCAGAAGAATGGGGTTGAGAAACTTATCAGCCATGATTGAACGGCAAGCTGGGTCGGATGGCCTAATATCTGCTCCTATGTCTTATGGTCTTATGGTATCTTAACAATATTTCATATTGCTTATTGAAATGTTCTTGATTGTTCCAATACTTAATTAGTTTGCTCCCTGAAACCATGTTGACTGTAAAGTGATATGTCTTGCTCGACCGAACATTGTTTTGCTCGACATAAGCAAAACCAGTACTGTTTAGTTAAATAGCAAAAAGCTACAAGTAAAGACTGCTAAATACAAGGGTTTTTATCAACAATGTTACAAAAGTCAAATCATCTATAAGCAGCTTCATTGGCCAAGTGTGAGGTGATGCATTTAGACAAGTCTAATTCTCGAGCGAATTATACAATGAATGGAAGAGCCTTGGGAAAAGTTGATGAGCAGAGAGATCTGGGAGTGCAGGTCCATTGTACCCTGAAGATTGCTGCACAGGTGGATAGAGTGGTCAAGAAGGCATTTTGTATGCTTGCCTTCATTGGACGGGGTATTGAGTACAAGAGCTGGCAAATCATGTTAAAATTGTACAAGACATTGGTTCGGCCACATTTAGAATACTGTGTACAGTTCTAGTCTTCACATTACTAAAAGGATGTGGACGCTTTGGAGAGGGTGCAGAGAAGGTTTACGAGGATGTTGCCTGGTATGCAAGGTGCTAGCTATGAAGAGAGGTTGAGTAGGTTAGGTTTATTTTCACTAGAAAAAAGGAGATTGAGGGGGGACCTGATTGAGGTTTACAAGATCATGAAGAGTATAGACAGGGTGGATAGAGACAAACTTTTTCCTAGGTTGAAGGATTTAATAACGCGAGGTCACGCTTTCAAGGTAAGAGGTGGAACGTTTAAGGGGGATACACGCAGCAAGTACTTTCCACAGCGGGTGGTGGGTGTTTGGAACACGTTGCCAGCAGAGGTGGACAGATGCATCAGTAGGTGGGGAGCAGAGGGATACAGATGCTTAGGAATTGACTGACAGGTTTAGACAGTGGATTTGGATCGGCTCCAGCTTGGAGGGCCGAAGGGCCTGTTCCTGGGCTGTAAATTTTCTTTAAAATAAAAGCAAATTACTGCTTTGACAAGCTTTGACAAAGGGTCAGTTAGACTAGAAATGTCAGCTCCTTTCTCTCCTTACAGATGCTGCCAGACCTGCTGAGATTTTCCAGCATTTTCTCTTTTGGTTTGTAAATTTTCTTTGTTCTTTGTTCTAAATACAATAAAGGACAACACTATGATTTCAATATCTCAGTTTAAGCATAAGAACCAAAAACATGGCATTTATCAAATGTCCAATTGAAATGTCTTTACACAAATACATTTTCCAAAGAGAACATCAACTATAATTCTGACTCAACATGTTGCCCTTTGTTTATGTGGTACATTATTTGTAATGAGCTAGATTTGCTAAAAGATGTACTATGTGTCAGATGGAAGCTGAAATGGGAGACACAGACGTTACTGCACAATGCGTGCTGTTACTGCCTACTTACTTGCTCTGCATAAACCATTTCTGTCCAGCAATCAGCAACTCACCTAATCTCCACAGGCAGTAACAACAGCTGCTCAAAATAATAAAAAACATGAAAGGTGCCCATCAAAAAGCAGATTTACAATCAGAGAAACAAAGCCTCAAGGAATCATTGGGTTTTCAAACCTAAAAAATTAAATATCTAAATATAAACTGGGATCTTTGGGACCAACAAAATCCCCTGAAGCCTGTAACTAATCCTGGTCACCAAATTACTGTACAATCATTTTCACATTGGGGCAGGATTACAACCGGCTGCTTTTTCAGTTTTATTTATTGAATCATTTCTAGGCCAGTTAATGACATTGCTACCACAAACTCCCGGCTAAGGAGCACAATAAAAGTAATAATCCCTACAAATTACAGTGTTACGACTACCATCAGTGCCTCTTTTAAAATAAATTACAAAGAATTAATTCAAATAGTTCCATCACTTTTTTTTTGTCTTTTATTCATGGATCAGAAATTGATGAACCTTTAGTCATACATGCCAGAATATTTCATTGACTAAAGAGTCCAGAAAAGTCCATATCAATAAGGGCCGGAGTTGGATCTGATTCAGTGGTTCTGGTTAACCTTACGATATAGTTGTGGAATTAGGACATTTAAAGCATGATTTATCAAATGGGGTGTCAGGATCCAAATGAGGTTCATAAGCCCAACTTTTGGATTCCTCAACTTTGAGGTAGCAAAGATTGCCTTGGAACTCTGCTTCTTCTACCACCACCCCTCCAAACCACCAACCCTTCCTAAAGGCTGTCTCTCCCCCCAATTCCTACCCTCATAGGTCTGTTTCCCCTCCAACCCACCTCTGCAACTCTTCTCTCATTTCTGACCAAGGGGTTGTGATGATGTTCAAAGCTGAAATGGAGTAACAATGGGAAAGCATTTGGGAAACATTGAGTTGATACTTGAACATTTTCCTTAACGCATTACATAAAGGGAACATGAAATGGGAGTTACTGGAGATGGTCTGGGAAGTGGCAGGACTGGAAAAATCATAAACGGATTATGTCAGGAGGGAAACCCAACATCTTCACATCACGTGTGAGTATTTCAAGAGGTGCTCAGGCTGGGAGCGGGCATTTGTACATTGACGTGGCACGAGAGTAATGAAGCCTGTTAAAAAGGCAATAAACTCCAACTATATGAGCTGTCTCAGATTGGGAACAACGTAGTCTCAGACCTTGCCTGCTATAACAAGGTAGAAGCTCAAGGGCAGGTCAGACCCAACCATTGCAAGCTGCAGTGTGACTACATATCGTGAGTTAGATTGAGTGCACAGCAGCAGGAGCAGGTTGCTGCCAGATGCAATTGGCTGGCAAAGCAAAATCACTCTGGTTGAGTATGATGACTGACTTGGCATTTGTATACACAGAGTAAGGGGGAAAATGGGGAAACGGGCTAACCTGTATAATGAGTTTAGCTCATTTCCATCAGCATAATTTTCAGGTGAAGACAAGAGGGAGAGAGCTGTATCCACCAGGAGCAGGGCACGCCCAGAGGGGCATCCAAACCAGGGTTGGAAGGGGGAGCGTACAAGGAGGGCACAGAGAGACATATAACCAGCCTCGTGTGTATGGATGCTACAGCCAAAGAGGGTCTCTGTCAAAGGCTCAGCTTCCTGCAAACATTGGAGCAGCATTACCATGAGAAAGTACATCTCTCAGGGAGGAGACATCCTGATGGGAATAGGGTGTTCCCCAACGTGTGGAATGCTGAATGTCATCATGGAACTGAACATTTACTCTTCAGGATCATTCCAAGAATGTTCTGGAGACATCTTGGTTTTCATAATCTATGCACACTCATTGCTGTATCAAGATAGCCACCAAGACCCTGTTCAAGAGCTGTGAAGTTTCTCACTGAGCCCAACAATCAGGCTGAGGGGACTGTTGAGCTCAGGACCATCCTGGAGGAGGGTGTCATCGATTACATCCATACGGCCATGAAAGCTTCCACAACCAGAAAACAAGCTTCATCAACAGGAAGGGCTTCCACTTGCTCAATGTGTAACTTGTCAATGATAAACATAAACAGATCTTTTAGGTCCATGCAACAGTTCCCAGGAAGTTGCAATGATGCCTATAGTCTAAGGAGCCTCCCCTATGGATACTGCCTGACAAGGGCTATCCACTGGAGGCATGCTGACTTACTCTGTGCAGAAAAAGTAGATATACAGCAGCTACCATGAGACAACTCCAATAACAGTCAAATCGGCTGGAGGGCTCCTGAGGATATACTTCAGAGACCTGGATAGATCTGATGGAACCTTTCAATAGGCCCCAGTAAGGACATCTAGACTAGCCACATAAATATTGTGGTTACAAAAATAGGTCAGAGGTTATGAATACTTCAGCGAGTTTCTCACCTCTTTTTTTCTCAATGCCTATCTGCCATCTACAAGGTACAAATCAGGAATCTGCTGAAATATTCACCAATGACCAGGATGGGTATAGCTCTAATAACAGGGTGAAAGTGAGGACTGCAGATGCTGGAGATTAGAGTCGAGAGTGTGGTGCTAGAAAAGCACAGCAGGTCAGGCAGCATCCAAGGAGCAGGAGAATCGATATTTCAGGCAAAAGCCCTTCATCAGGAATGAGGCTGTGAGCTGCGGGGCTGAAGAGATAAGTGGGAGGGAGGTGGGGCTGGGGGTGAAGGTAGCTGAGAGTGTGATGGATGGTTGCAGGTGGGGGTGATGGTGATAGGTCAGATGGGAGGGTGGAGCAGATAGGTGGGAAGGAAGATGGACAGATAGGAGAGGTCATGAGGGCACTGCCAAGTTGGAAGGTTGGATATGGGATAAGGTGAGGGGAGGGAAAATGAGGAAACTGGTGAAATCCACATTGATGCCATGAGGCTGGAGGGTCCTGAGGCAGAAGATGAGGTGTTCTTCCTTCAACCAACCCCAGCGCCCTGTGGCTGAACACTTCAACTCCTCCTCCACTCAACCAAGGACATGCAGATCCTGGACCTCCTCCATCACCACTCCCTTCCCACCTGACGCCTGGAGAAAGAACATCTCATCTTCCACCTCAGGACCCTCCAACCCCACGGCATCAACATAGATTTCACCAGTTTCCCCATTTCTCCTCCCCCCACCTTATCCCAGATCTAACCTTCCAACTGGCACCACACTCATGACATGTCCCAGCTGTCCATCTTCCTTCCCACTTATTCACTCCACCCTCCCCTCTGACCTATCACCTTTACCCCCACCTCCACTTACCTATCGCACTCTCGGCTACCCTCCCATCTACGTCACCACCCCCGCAGCTCACAGCCTCATTCCTGATGAAGGGCTTATGCCCGAAATGTCTGAGTCTCCTGCTCCTCAGGTGCTGCCTGACCTGCTGTGCTTTTCCAGCACCACATTCTTGACTCACAGCTCTAAAACACTCAAGAAGCTTGGCATCATCCAGGACAAAGCAACTGCTCAATTGGCATCCCCACCTTCAAAATTCACTCCCTTCACCCTCGATGCACAGTGATGTACACCATTTACAAGATGCACTGCACTAACTCACCAAGCCTCCTTCAACAGCACCTTCCTAATACGCAACCTTTATCCCTTAAAAGGACAAGTGCCACAGACATAGGGGAATACCACCACCTGTAGATTTCCCTCCAAGCCATACACCATGCTGACTTGAGACTATATGACTGTGCCTTCACTGTTGCAGGAACCCCATTCCTAACAGCATAGCGAAGGTACCTATACACCAAAGACTGAAGCAGTTCAGGAAGGCAATTCACCTTCCCTTTCTCCGGAGAAGTTAAGGAAAGGCAATCAATGCTGACCAAGCCAGAGGCACCTTTGTCACATTAATATATTTTTAAAAAGATTTGAAGGAAGTGCACAATAGGTGCCTCGAGCCATGCACAAGTGAGGCTCACAATGTATTCATTTGGTATGCTTCATATCAGCTTACTAAGAGATCCATTCAATCTAACAACGCTACAAACGAATGCAGCACTGTTGGATTCTCCTTAACTGGTCATACCAATTCCCAGCTCCAGCAAATAGTTTTGACAGCAACATGCGGAGTGACTTGACCTTATTGAGTTTGAATTGACCAATATTGTGTAAAGAAAGAATTATATTTCTGTTGCTCCACTCCAGGTTCATCTAAAACATCCATTGACAAAACATGCCTCTGCAACCCTCCCAGGTGCTATTATCTGCTATCACCCCTGTGCTGTCAGCAGAGATAGTCCCAGGCAGCTGACATTCCTGCTTTATGGCTTTTGATAGTTGCAGTGATCATCCTGTTGTTGCTTGAGGCCCGGACAGCTTTGGCACCAGGAAATTAAGGACCTCCTGTACATGTACAAGAACTGCCAGTATCACTGCAGCCTCATGAAAACCTCTGTTAGTGTGTGAGGGGAGCCCTGGATGCTGCAGGCAGACATCTCCTCCCTGATCCGGTGCATGTTTCCCTCTTTAATCAGTTGAAGAGTTTGAGGCCCTAGTGATGATTCCAGGTACCTTGTCCCCTCTCACGGAGTCTTGCTCCACACGGCACTTGGAGGTGGCAATGGCATTTCCCTCTGTGCCACCTATGGGCAGTCTGCTGGATGTGGATTTCTAAGAAGCCTATAGCCTTTGACAGAGGCATGGCCCTGCCCTTTATAGCCAATGCAACTGGCTAGATGTATTCATAATTTTAAAGATCTCCATCAGGTCGCTTCTTATCTTTTCTGTGCCAGGGAATTTAGAAATAATCACTCAGACTCAGAAATATTTTTTTCTTACAAATTTTGCCCACTAATTATGACACATAAGCCAAATCTAACTCTGCAATAAGGTAGACACCCCTGCCATGGGCACTAAAGCCTTAAGCAATTGTGCTAACTAAGCTCAATTGTGCAACTGTGGTGCTGGAAAAGCGCAGCAGGCCAGGCAGCATCCAAGGAGCAGGAGAATCGACATTTTGGGCATAAGCCCTTCTTCAGGAATGAGGCTGGTGTGCCAAGCGGGCTGAGATAAAAGGTGTGGGGGGGGGGGGGAGGGGATTTGGGGGATGGGCACTGGGAATACGATAGGTGGAAGGAGGTGAGGGTGAGGGTGATAGGCCAGAGAGGGGGTGGGGGCGGAGAGGTCGGGAAGAAGATTGCAGGTCAAGAGGGCGGTGCTGAATCTGGGGGTTGGGACTGAGATAAGGTGGGGGGAGGGGAAATGAGGAAGCTGGAGAAACCTACATTCATCCCGTGTGGTTGGAGGTTTCCTAGGCGGAAGATGAGGCACTCTTCCTCCAGGCGTCGTGTGGCCAGGGTCTGGCGATGGAGGAGGCCAAGGACCTGTATGTCCTTGGCGGAGTGGGAGGAGGAGTTAAAGTGTTCAGCCATGGGGCAGTTGGAATGGTTGGTGCGGGTGTCCCAGAGGTGTTCTCTGAAACATCCTCATTTCCCCTCCACCCACCTTATCTCAGTCCCAACCCCTGGATTCAGCACCGCCCTCTTGACCTGCAATCTTCTTCCCGACCTCTCCGCCCCCACGCCCTCTCCGGCCTATCACCCTCACCCTCACCTCCTTCCACCTATCATATTCCCAGTGCCCCTCCCCCAACTTCCCCCCCCCACCTTTTATTTCAGCCCGCTTGGCACACCAGCGTCATTCCTGAAGAAGGACTTATGCCTGAAACGTCGATTCTCCTGCTCCTCGGATGCTGCCAGGCCTGCTGAGCTTTTCTAGCACCACACTTTTCAACTCTGGTCTCCAGCATCTGCAGTCCTCACTTTCTCCTATTCCACCTAACTTTCAAAATCCAGCTTTAATTATGTGCTTGCGTTTTTTTGCTAAATATTAGTAATATACCTTTGCGAACTGAGTGCATTTTCTTTGATAATGAGTGCTCTAACAATTCATTGTATTACTCTTTGGACTTTAAATACCAGTAAAAATTGAGGGCATCAATCTAGGCTTGGTATTTGTGGTATTTAATCAAAAGGCGGAATAATATTTGGCCTCACTCTTGGTGATTTGCTTATAGATGGTGTATTATTATTGTGTGCATTTTGTGTGGAGTCTCATCTGTGGTAGCAGGCAAACAGATACATGGCCCACAATTCTTTGAAAACACAGCAACCGCAAATGAGGTTCCCTCCTGTTGGAATGGACCCAGAACATGAAGAATGGGGGACAATGGTTTGAAAATCATGAAATCCAGCCTCTCCATGGCCATCATTCTCAGAGACGACTGATATGTGCATGTGGAACAGCTCAATCACTTGGTTAAGATGAAGTTGACCACCTTACAGTACAGCAACTGCTTTGCAAAAGACTGTACTTAGAATGGGAAAGAGAGAAGACATTTTTTGTGTTCTGTTGCTTTGGAATCAGTTTTGTAATGATCTGTAATTCAGCACCACTCTCTTCATTTGGCCAGTGACCAATTGTTTTCTGGTTCTCTTGTTGCTACGTCCAGTAACTTTTAGGTTTTGGAGGTTGTACCAAAGGAGGGCAGTCAAAGGCAGTGTAAGGACAGCGGAGGCTCCACCCTTTTGTCTCCAATTTTATTTTAAACTGCTACAGTCTTAGTGGGTGAAATTAGAGAGTCACTTTAGAGATTTAATGCTGGATTGTCAATTTATGCATCAAAGTTGTTCACACTCAAACTCCATTTACACTGAACATGTCCTTAACCACTAGATGAACTATAATGAGCAGCTCATTGTAATAAAATCAATTTAAATGTCATACTGTGCCTGAATATTATTTCAAGGTAACAATTGAAAGGTCTTGTGCTGAGGGCTATTATAAAATCAATACCCACATCAACTGCTCTCCACACATAAACATGTTAACTCATTTACAATGTTTTTATAGAAATTTAATAAACCCTATTGTGACATTGAAGCCCTGTAATATACAACACAGGAAAAAAAAATGCTTTCTTGTGACATTAATCTTCACATTAACATGCACCAGAACAATGTGGAAATCTCATAAACGCATGCAAATCATGTGCTGATATTAGGATCTACTGCAATTTTCACATGAATAGTTGAAAACCTACTCAAAGGTGAACCCTCACTCGGTAAATGGAATTGACAACGTGGCTGACAGGGAGTTTGGAAGGGATATTTAGAAGACAACCTTGAGTTATCACATCTATTGAATTGCCACAGAAAAGTTAGCCTCCGTTTTATCTTACATAGCCTGAATAAGCACTAAGATCATAATTGGTGTCATCCATGGAAGTTTATTTGGGTTACATGGAGAGGAGGAATGAGGAGCAAGAGTAACAGTAGCCTGACCTCCCAGAACAACCGGAAAATTGGTCTTTTCTCTAATAGCAAGGCCTTCAGGTGAAAACAGACACAAAAGGGTGCTGCACTATTAATTAATACTTGTTTGAAAGTCTAGATTTATCAGAGAGCTTTCGATTTAATTGATGATTTGTCAGGTGAGGCAAGGTACCAGGCCTCAAGAGAAAACAAAGAATCGCAGATTGGTTCGCCTGACATTGGGAGTGGGGAAAATGCTAGAGTTCACTCTAAAAATCTAATGGCAGAGCATTTGGAAAACAATGAAAAGATTGCGCAGAGTCAGCACAGATGTACAAGGGGAAATCATGCTTGACAAATCCACTGGAAATTTGTAAGAATGTAACTGTTAGAGTTAGTAAGGGAGAGCCAATGAATGTTGGTTTCCTTGGACTTTCAGAAGGCTTTCAATAAGATACTACTTAAGAAATTAGCATGTAAAACTAATACACATGGGTTTGGGGTAGCATACTGACATGGTTAGAGAACTAGTTAGCAAACAGAAAAGAAAGAGTAGGAATAAACACATCTCCTTCTGAGTGGCAGCCAGTGAGTAGTGAGGTGTGTGTGGTATCAGTGATGGAACTCCAGCTATTCAAAATATATATTAATGATTTAGATGACAGAGCTAAATGCAATATCTCCATATTTGCAGATGATACAAAGCTGAGTGAGAAGGTGAACAGTGAGATAGATGCAGAGATGTTCCAGTATGATTTGGGCAAGTTGTGTGAGTGGGCAAATGTATGGCAGGTGGAGTACAATGTAGATAAAAATGAAGTTATCCACTTACTGATCTTAGTGAATGGATTTGAGAATAAGAGCAGGGATGTCTTGATGCAATTGTACAGGATCTTGGTGAGATCATGCACGGAGTATTGTGTATAGTTTTCATCTGAAGAAGGAAATTCTGTTTACAAAGGGAGTACAACAGTCTGATTCCTAGGATGGCTGGACTCTTGCATAAAGAGAGACCTAGATCAGTGAGTCCTGTATCAACTGGAATCAGAAGAATGAGGAGGGATCTCATTGAAACCTGTAAAGTTCTAACAGGACTAACATAACAAGGGTAAACATAACAAGGATGCTCCCAATGAATGTGGAATGTGCTGGCTGGGTCAGCTCAGGGACCTGGATAGAGGGTGCTAGGTTATTACATAGCACTGAGAGTCCTGGTGGAGGAGATGCAGAAACAGCTATGGATCACCTTTGGGAGATCATTCAGAGTAGCCAGGAGCCTCAGTCTGGGCCCAGGCCTGAGCCTAGGACACAGATTCAGTGTCAGGAAAAAAAAGAAATTAATGAGTGATCAAAGTAAGATCCCATCTCAGAAACACTTTGCTCAATAACTACACAACCACCAGTTTCACAACATTAACATCCTGCCTCCATCACTATATATGCACAGGTATTAACAGAATCCACATTTCTGCATGCTTCACAGATACTACTCAAGGCTCATATATATCTCATCATTCCCAACTGAGGCAAGACAAACAAAAATACCTCAGTACATTCATTTACAATCAAAACTGTTTGGTTCCTCTGTAAAAGTAGCACATTAAAGATGGCAGCAGGACTTGACTGCCTGAATGCCTGTGAGAGATTATTTTTTTCAAGGAAGCAAAGTTGGCTGTAATTGGCAGAGGAAGTGAGAGATACTGGGACCAGAACAGCCCAGGAATATATGACCAAGGAGTCTGTTGCCACTCCAGCTTCCTGAGTGATAGACAACTATTGCTTTTTCCTAGTTCTTCAAACCAATATCCCCACTCCTATGGTGAACATTTACACACGCACGTGCATGCAGTCCCCTAAGTATAATAATGGCAAAGTCCTCATTGCTGTCACCTACTTATAATGTTGGATACCAACATGGTTAGATCTGCCACCATTAATTCTTCTTGCTGGTGTTAGTCTAAGCTATGAATGCCATATAGGGCACATTCAACATCTAGGTAAAAGGTAGGCTCAGTGTTGATTAAACAGTAAAGGTTTACTACATGTTATGTAGTAGTGAGGTATATTAGAACTGAAATATATGATTGTCTCCGCTGATACATCAGTTGGGCCTGGTTTTCTGAGGAATGGCAACATCATGCAGATTGCACAATGCTCCCTTCTTTCATACTTTTGTCAAGAGCTTCCAGTCAAAGTTCATTCAGAAATATAGAACCACACTTCCATTCTAATAATTGTCTTGTAGTGCCCAACTGTCGGGGGAAGGAAAGCCACACCCGCTTTTCACAGCAGTTTGTATGCTGCTGCATGCTGAAATGTAAAGGTCTAGAAGCACAGACAGTCACTTTGACAGCTGCTGTCAAGTGGTAAGCACATTGGGTAAATGTGAGGTAAAGGTGCCCGGAAGGTAGGGTGCCACATGGATGGGGGGACCATAGGGTGTTATGTGGGAAAGGATACAAAATTGTAATGGTCAGGGTGCTAGGTAGGTAGGATGCCAAGTGGGATAGGCTTCCTAGGAAGTAGGGTGCCATGTTTGTAGAGTGCTAGGGTGCAAATTAGATAAAGCAGTGTGTAGGGTTGGTGAGACTGTATGGGAGATCATGGATGCAGTGAAGGGAGGTGGGAAGGAGAGATTGTTGAGTCCTGGGGTGGGAGCCAGTCGGCTCATGCAGCAGGGTAAGGGTGGGCCTGACCTCAGGGGAGGGTGTGAAGAAATATCAGATCCAGAGGAGAGGAACTGGGAGGGACAGGTCCAGAGTGGAGAATTCACAGAATCACCGAATCGCCTCAGGGTAAAAGCAAGCCATTTGTCCCATCGAGTGCATGCCATACCTCTGAAGAGCATCCCACCCAGACCCAACACCCTACCCTATACCTGTAACAATGTATTTCCCAAAGCTAATCCCCCTAGCCTGCACATTCCTGGAGATTATGAACAATTTAGCATGGCTAGTCAATTTAACTTGCACATCTTTGGACTGTGGCAGAAAACCACAGCATCTGGAGGAAATCCATGCAGACACAGAGAATGTGCAAACACCAAATAGACGATTGCATGAGGACGGAACTGTACTCAGTTTCTAGGCACTGTGAGGCAGCAGTGCTAACCATTGAGCCATCATGCCATCAAATCAGGTTGTGGCAGGTTCACAGTGATGGCAGGTGTGAAAGGTAGAGTGGGAGAGGGGGATTGCAGGTCCAGAGTTTGGATAAGGGATCAGCGAGGGAAGGGGAATACAGGTCCAGAGTGAAGAAGGGGGAGATAGGGAAGGGGATTGCAGGTCCACAGTGGAGAAAGGGCCTTTGAATAGGGAATATTAATTAGAGACATTCAGTGGTATCACACATAGAGGGATTAACCTACAGAATCTTCAAGTTTCCAGGCAATTCCTTCAGAGGGTGCTATGATGGGTATCCCGCAGTGTCCCCACACACCATTCCAATCTACACTGGGGAGTGTCTGCACAATGGGGAAAATCCAGGCCAGGTAAATTCAAGAGCTGATATACATTTTATTATTTTAACTCCATGCTTTTCACTCCAACAGCAATCATTGAAGCACACTGGAGATCTGCCAGAAGAATCATTGATAGCATGGTGGGCATACTTACCCTACAAAATCAGTTAACCCTTCCAAGTACTCGCTTGTACAACTTCTCTGCTCAAGTTCTTTTCCTGGTTATTCACTTCTATGAACAATTGTTGTAAAGTAGGTTCCACAGAAGAGTTTTATTGTATTAGAAATGTTAATTCCATTTCTCTCTCTCTACAGATGCTGCAAGGCCTGTTAGGTTTCTCTAGCACTTCTTGATTTTTTTTCCAATCTCCAGCATCCTCCGTACTTTGGTTTTAGCTGAGGTTTATCACTATCCTATATTCCTCCAAGTCTCTGACTTCATAAAAGACTAACAATTTGCCAATAGTCTGCACCATTGCAAATTCTGTGGCTTCAATTGAGCACACACTACATGAGTTATAAAATGGGGTGGCATGCCATCAGTGGACATCTCTTATTTTTGTTGAGAAGTTTCGTCTCCACATCTAAAAGTTTGAGTTCAAGGCAGACTGGTTGAGGGGAAGGTCTAGGACTGTGTCCAGGCTTAGATATATTTTGAACTCTGTTTAAGACATATTCATACTAATGACTACTACACATGATAGTCTGAGGTAAATCAGGCACTAAACCTACTTCATTTTAAGGCTATTTTCCACAAGTGCTTTTCTCTTCAGTCTTCCAATCTCAGCTATTTGTCTTCGATCTAACTCTCTTGTCCCACACTATTACTTATAGCCAGTGGGGAGCAGTTCTATGACATCATTGCAAGGTTGCTCCAGGGTCTTAACATGCTTACACACCTGCAGCATAGCAAATATCCAGTGATGAATTGATATATGTAAAGGCATTTGACTACAAAGAAAATAACAGGCATTGACATTTGGCATAATGTCACATGGATTGCAGTGGTTCTGGAAGACAGCTCACTACTGCCAAGGGAATGTAAATACCAGCAATGCTACAGCCACAAATAAAAACATAAAAAAAGAAAGTGGGACATTGAATGAATTGCAGCTTTTTCTGTTTTGATGCATGGCAGAGTTGACAAAGCAGTGCCTGCAAAGTAATGTGTTCAGTGAGTGATACCCAATAGGTAGGGAAGCCCGAAAGCCATGCTCACTTTCCCTGCTTGTTCTGGGGAGAGTGAATGAAATGAAGTGATCCCTCCCAAGTAATAGTGGATGACAAACGGCAAGACCTTGTTAATATCTGGAAGAAGCTAAATGCATAAATGTTGGCACTGGTACTCACCTTCATAACGACTGACTATGTTGCTCTGCTCTCAGGCTGGAATTGTCTGCATCTATTTCAGTGAAGACGTAATTAGTAAAGTGTAGACAGCTCCAACAGAGTTCCAGATAGCTTTCTGAAAACTCTGAGCTGATAAAGCCCCTCAGCCAGAGCCCCTCGCAATCCCCCCACCACCCCCGCGCACCCCCCCACCCCTTGCAGCAGCTTGTGCTGCTCTGTATGTTTTGTTCATTCTCCACATTAGGGGGGAGAGGGTGGCAGCTTGGGAATGTCACTGGATTAGTAATCCTGAGAGCCAAGCTCATCCTCTGCAGGAGTCGATTTAAATCCCACCATGGTTGCTTTAAATTCTATTAATAACTCTGGAATTGAAAAGTAGCCTCAGTAATAGAGACCATCAAACAATTCTGAATTGTCACAAAAAAAAACAAATTGTCCACCAGTGTCCACGAGAGAAGAACATTTGCCATCCAAACATGGTCTGACCTACATGTGACTCCAGACCCACAGCAATGACTCTGAAATGGCTGAGTGAGCTCCTCAGTTCAACAAAAAACAGGAAAAAGCAACAGGACCGGACCTTCCCAGTGGTGGCGAATCTCATGAAAGAAAAACAAAAGTCTGTTATTGGAACCATGTCTGGGAGCTGAAAATGTGTTGCTGGAAAAGCGCAGCAGGTCAGGCAGCATCCAAGGAACAGGAAATTCGACGTTTCAGGCATAAGCCCTTCATCAGGAAAGGGCTTATGCCCGAAACGTCGAATTTCCTGTTCCTTGGATGCTGCCTGACCTGCTGCGCTTTTCCAGCAACACATTTTCAGCTCTGATCTCCAGCATCTGCAATCCTCACTTTCTCCACCATGTCTGGGAGCACAGGTTTGGATGGCAGTCTTGAAGTCAGTAAAATATTCTTCAGCAGCTTCACACCATTCACGTTTTAAACAAAAAGCAATCAAAGGAAATATCAATGTATGAAGAATTATAACAACATCCAGAAGAAATGAACTAATAACTAACATAGAAGCAGCTGATGATCCCTTTAAAGAGCACAGGTGGGGATATCCTTCCTGCTGCTTAATCTTTGCTGAACAAACCTCAGGGGTAGTGCTACCTGGAGCATGGATATCTACAATGACCCTGCTGCAGTCATAGAAAACATAGAAACATAGAAAATAGGTGCAGGAGTAGGCCATTCAAGCCTGCTCCACCATTCAAAATGATCATGGCTGATCATTCAGTTTCAGAATCCCACTCCAGGTTTCTCTCCATACCCCTTGATCCCTTTAGCTGCAAAGTCTACGATCATCTCCCGCTTGAATATATCTAATAAACTGGCCCCAAATTCACTCTGATTGACCATCATGGTTGACCTTTTTGGATTAGATTAGACTTACAGTGTGGAAACAGGCCCTTCGGCCCAACAAGCCCACACCGACCCGCCGAAGCGCAACCCACCCATACCCCTACAATTACCCCTTACCTAACACTACGGGCAATTTAGCTTGACCAATTCACCTGACCCGCACATCTTTGTGACTGTGGGAGGAAACCGGAGCACCCGAAGGAAACCCACGCAGACACGGGGAGAACGTGCAAACTCCACACAGTCAGTCGCCTGAGTCGGGAATTGAACCCGGGTCTACAGGCGCTGTGAGGCAGCAGTGCTAACCACTGTGCCACCGTGCCGACCTGAAAGATGTTAACTTGTGCATGCCAGTACCTTTACAAATGTAGCATCTGGCATATCCTGTGCATGCCTGTGATGTGTGAACTTCATGTCAAATCATTAGCTGCAGGCACATTCCACAAAAAAAATCAGATTAAAAAGCCCAATGTCTCACCTGTTTACTACACACATTGAGGGGTTTAAGAAGTTGGACACAGTTAAGCATGAACAAACAGTGCCACTCATTGGTATTATTCTGAACTGCACAAGGCACATTAATGATCCAATTGATTTACAGATTAAAGAGTGCAACACATTGTATCTAATTTGCAAAATCAGGACTTACAATATAAGTGCATCCTGCTTTGAAGGGTGACCTCCATATGCAGATCTCCAATTGATGCAGTTATGTAGGAGAACGGGACTCAAGTTCATCCGAAGATTCCAGGGAACAAATGCAAGTCTCCAGTCCTGCAGTTGTGTAAGTAAACCTTATTCACTTATCCCAATGCCAGGACATTATCACTGTATACAGTCTCACTACTTTGTAGAACTTGGGTTTGGTTATGAAAAAAAGCTCAGCAAACAGAGGATGAGGCTGCGTCAGCAGTGTATGGATTAGAATAATGCCTGAATTCCACACTGGAATTGTGATCGCAGACTGAATTATCCCAACTGCATGGAGTCTGGCCTGGGGGCAGGAGCTGGGAAATAGGAATCTGATAGGAATGCATTTCTACCTCTAGACCTCACCACCTTTTCCCCACACGAACCAGCACTGACAGCCATGTCACCCACAGTTACCTCACTCATTTCCCATCCTTACTTTCTGCTGTTAAAGAGGAAGACAGCCCATAACAGGGCAGAGAGAGTCTGGACAGGTCAGGGTGCTGGTGCCCTTTGAGTAAGTACCTTTCTTCATCCCACTGCCGCTATCCCATTAACTGTGCACTCAGTCTCGATCATCGCACGCCACATCTAACCACCAGCCTCAACGCCTTCTCTTGCCCTCTCGGTATCTTGCAGGTTTTGCTAGCCACCCTGTGATCTCTGTGGAAATGCACCTGACTCCTCCCAGATGTATCTGCTAGGTGGTGGGTCTGAGGAGATTACCCGAGGCTTCAGGGGAAGCATTGGCAAAGCTGCCTCCTGCACCCTCCATCCCACCAGCCCAGTTACTGACACTCTGGGGAGAAATGTCACCTCACTGTGACAGATCCACAACTGGTCGAGGAAGAAATACCCAAGGCATAAACCTGCACTCCAACACCCCAGCCAAAGTGTTGGTCCAAAGTGACGATCCAAAGTGACGCCGATGGATAGACAGGGAGCCATGACCGCAGTCCATGTGCCCATCCTCACACAGAGACTAAGCAATGCTAGGAGGCACACAACCAGAGGAGGAACCACGCCGAGGCCCCTTGACATTTCCACTCCGAACACTCTTCACCCTGCCTGACCTACTCTAACTCTTCTAGGAGAAAGTGAGGACTGCAGATGCTGGAGATCAGAGCTGAAAATTTGCTGGAAAAGCACAGCAGGTCAGGCAGCATCCAAGGAGCAGGAGAGTCAACGTTTCGGGCCTGAGCCCTTCTTCAGGAATGAGGAAAGTGTGTCCAGCAGGCTAAGATAAAAGGTAGGGAGGAGGGACTTGGGAGAGGGGTGTTGGAAATGCGATAAGTGGAAGGAGGTTAAGGTGAGGGTGATAGGCCGGAGAGGGGGTGGGGGCGGAGAGGTCAGGAAGAAGATTGCATGTTAGGAAGGTGGTGCTGAGTTCGAGGGATTTGACTGAGACAAGGTGGGGGGAGGGGAAATGAGGAAACTGGAGAAATCTGAGTTCATCCCTTGTGGTTGAAGGATTCCTAGGCGGAAGATGAGGCGCTCTTCCTCCAGCCGTTGTGTTGCTATGGTCTGGCGATAGAGGAGTCCAAGGACCTGCATGTCCTTGGTGGAGTGAGAGGGGGAGTTGAAGTGTTGAGCCACAGGGTGGTTGGGTTGGTTGGTCCGGGTGTTCCAGAGGTGTTCCCTGAAACGTTCCGCAAGTAGGTGGCCTGTCTCCCCAATATAGAGGAGGCCACATCGGGTGTAGTGGATGCAGTAAATGATGTGTGAGGAGGTGCAGGTGAATTTGTGGCGGATAAGGAAGGATCCCTTGGGGCCTTGGAGGGAAGTAAGGGGGGAGGTGTGAGTGCAGGTTTTACATTTCTTGCGGTTGCAGGGGAAGGTGCTGGGAGTGGAGGTTGGGTTGGTGGGGGGTGTGGACCTGATGAGGGAGTCACGGAGGGAGTGGTTTTTTCAGAACGCTGATAGGGGAGGGGAGGGAAATATGTGTCTGGTGGTGGGGTCAGTTTGGAGGTGGCGTCTATCACATTTCCAACGCCCCTCCCCAAGTTCCTCCTCCCTACCTTTTATCTTAGCCTACTGGACACACTTTCCTCATTCCTGAAGAAGGGCTCAGGCCCGAAATGTCGACTCGACTCTAACTCTTGGATGGTCAAGCCCAGGAAGGTCAACTTGCCTTTGAGAAGAAGCATGTCTGGCCCATCTAGACACAAATGTGTGGGGTTTGCCCCACCAAACACCCAGGCCCAATGTCTCAACCAGTCGACAGGCTCCCTCCAGCTGCAGAGCCATGGTATGCACTCAGAGGTAGAAAGAGAGGAAAACATTTTTGGTGGAAAAAGTGAAAAAATACTTTGTTCTCTGTTTCTTCATAAATGTTGTTGATTTGAACTTGTATGTGGTTGTGTGTCTCTCAGAGTAAGCACTAAACACATTTTCACACCATCCATAGCCATAGACCAGGGTCAATGGGTGAAAGTCTGCGCTAGAGCCTCATGCACTATCTGGAATCAGGGGAACAATGTAAGTACATGGCATTGGGTCATGCTGACACCTTTGCCTCCCTTCCCCTCATTCAATATCCTTAATGTTCCTGGAGCCGAAATCCTCTATAATACATATGAATGATTTGGGTGAGAAAGGTGAATGCATTATAACCAAGTTTGCAGGTGACACAAAATAGGGGGCAGGCCAGTACTGAGAATGACACAAAGATTCTGTAGAAGGTTATAAACGGGTAAAACCTTGGGAAGTGGAATATCATATGGGAAAATGTGAGATTCTGCACTTTGACAGGAAGAATAGAAGAGCTGAATATTATTTCAATGGAGAAAGACTGTAGAAAGCTTTGGTCAGGGATTTGAAAGTTCACATCAATGAACCACTTAAAGCTAGCATCCACATTCAGTGGATAATAGAAAAGGCAAATGGAATGTAGACTTAATTTCAAAGAGAATATTTTGCTAAAACTATACAGGACCACATCAGCACACACCTGGATTACAGTGAACAATTATAGTCCCCTTATCTAAGGGAACATATATACTGGTATTGGAGGAGGTCCAGAGAAGTTTCACTCGGCTGATACTGGCAATGAAAAGAATGTCTTATGAGAAGAAGTTGATTTGGTTGGCTCTGTACATGTTGGAGTTTAGAAGAATGAAAGGCAACCTTATTAAGTCATACAAGATTTTTATGGCTGATTAATGGAGTAGATGCGGAGAGGTTGTTTCCCTGTGAGAATTAGGACCAGAGGGCATCATCTCAGACTAAGGGGTCACATATTTAAGGCAGAGAGGAGGAGGAAATTTTTCTTCAGAATGTAGTGAATCTGTGGAATTCTTTACCACAGAGGGCAGTCAAGGTTGGGTCATTAGGAATCTTCAAGGCTGAGATAGACAGATTTTTAATCAGAAAGGTAATCAAAGGTAATGAGGAAAGGGCAGAAAAGTTGAAGATTTTCAGATATGATCTCATTGATTGGTGGTTTTAGTGCTGGTTGGGCATGACACCACACAACATCCACCGTCAAAAGGACAGGGTAGATGGGCCTCTATATGAGAGTGAACCCTGGCCAGATCAATAAATACCTGGCACAGAGGGAGTAAACATGGCAAAGGTTGACCTCCCTGAGTTTGACTCCCTACTCATCTCTTCCAGTTGTTGAAGGTAGGTAGGAGCAGCTTGGATGTTATGACTGGTAAACACATTTGATAATGAGACATTCTGTAGTGTAGTCTAAAGGGCCTACCAGCAGACACTTCCCATCCATGCTATATCCTTGCTCTAGAGCCAGACATCAGAACAAAGACAATCAGGAACCAGAGAGATCACTTGTCTACATTGGGACCTCATGCTTGATTGCTTCTTCATCACTCAAAGACTGTTTCATATCTTGAGAATTAGGGGAGCTTAATGAAGCTTCAACATTAACTCTTATACAACATCCTCCTCCCCACTTGCTCCACCAAGGCCTCAAGAAAGCATTGGATAATCTTGGAATATTCCCCATATTGAACTCCCTTGCAGAAAAACTTCCAGCATTAGCTGCAGCTATTGTATACCTTCCCTTTAACAGGCAGGAAGCTGGCTGCACAGGAAGCAATGGATCCTGTGTTGTAATCCTGCACCCATTTTGGGTCCCAATCCAATATTGCTCCTGCAGTCAACAAACGTGAGATTCAGACTTTTGTGTCCAAGGCCACAATTGGTTGTGATATGACTCTGTAAATGCATGAGCTCAGCTTACTAATAAAAAGGCTTTTTATTTTTGGCCCTGTGGATTATTTAAGGTCAACCTGTCCGTTTGCTGATGTTAAACAAATATTGTAAATGCAATAAATCTGCTGAATAAATAAAGACTTTCATTGGGAGTACCAGTTCTGACAGGAATATCCCATGTCTATTAATCTAAGAGTATACAGAATGTTTGAAGGGTAAGACAAGCCCTTGTCCTTTCAATTCAACAATCAACATTTGACATCTCATCTAAAAGAAATCATTGCAGTGTTGTTGTATTAACTGAAGTCCAACATCATGAAAGTTCTGTCTATTACGTTACACCCAACTTGGTCCGGTCCCAAGTCCCAAGGGCACAGTTGTTTCAATATTTGGAGCAGCAACCAATTCCAGTGAAAAGCGATTGCTGTTTAAATGTAAGACTGCGGGACCCTTGTGGCTTTCTGTAGGTGTACAGGCTCCAGCAAGATTGTCTACATATCTGGCAGGATTTCCAAGGGAATTCAGGAGTCCACCCTTGATATACACTCAAAACTAATGTTGAGATGGGGCTGGGTGGGCAGAAGAAGGGGTTGTTGTCACATTCAGGATTTAACACCGTAGCAACATTGAGATCACAATTCAATGAAGATGGAACCCAGCTAAATGTCTGCTGTTACAATACTGAATGAAATCTAAAACTCTAATGTTTGAATTTGATAGTGCAATGGATATCCCTCAGTGTGTTCTACCTGTCTTCAGACTCAGCGCACCATTTTCTTCCACAACTCATTCTTTCCCAGATCTTCAATCACTGGTACACGTCATGTGCCTGCTCTCTGCTGTCTTCACCCTGCCTAATTTGTTCCATTCTTCTAAAGTTTACCATTACTCATTGAGTTGTACTCTCTTCTCTTCTCCTCATTTCAGTTTTGCTGCTAACTTCAACGATGGGTCTTGGCTGTTTTGCTACATCCCTCAGATATCAATGAAATAAGTGACAAGCACATCAAATATCAGATGATAACAAAACCCAACAACCCACACAGATTGGAAGCTCTTTTTTAAGCTTTGTAGCTGTTTTGGGGGGAATAGACCAATGTGTGGAGCAAGTATGGTCATAAAAATAGTTGTATGCTATGAAGAAGGGTTCTCTCTGAAATGTTGACTTCTGCACCTCCTGATGCTGCCTCGCTTGCTGTGTTCACCCAGCCTCCTACCTGTCTACCTTGAATTCTAGCATCTGCAGTTTTTTTGTCTCTAACTATGGTCCTATCTTATGTAATGTTTTCATACCACGATGGTCGAGTTGCCTTTTCTGGACTGGTCTGGTGCCTCCTGGCAGTGTGCAGTCAACACTGGTACAGGATCATTACAATATATGGAAAAGATCCAGAGTGGAATAGGAATGTCCATTTCCCATTATCCATGTCAATATTGCACCACTGTATCAGACTGGATTATCCACAGAGGGGAATGTTTTATGTGTTTGAGGTTTCACTCTATTTAGTATCCCAAAGTATTGTTGCTGGAATTTTATGCAAGAAATCCTCATCTACAACGTAATCTAAGCACATATCCTCTCAGCATTAGGTTCAAGCTTATGTTCCATTCTAGTTCTCTCCAACCAACATATTGATGATACATTATCATTCCATAATTACACATCTTTCTGATATTAATCCCATTAGTGGTGAGCTCCCTGGACCCTCACAAAAACACTGGGGGTAAGCCCTCCACCACTTGTCTGGCTCAGTTTACTTCAATTGTTCAGGCAACAGCCCTTTATGTCATAGGACCTGGGACTTCTAAGCATCTCTAGGGGAAGTCATAATTAATAGAAACCTCACCAATGACAGGTCAGTTGCTCTGTGCCCAACCATGATGAATGGCCACTGCATGCATTGCAGCAGGGCTGGAGGAGAAGGAATTGTGGACAGTCATTGGAGTGGTCATGCGATAAGGCTCTTACGTAAGCATTAATTGCCCAATTAAGGAACTCCGCTGGGCCATGGGAGAGTGTCCCATGTTTTGTTTCCTTTTTCCTTAGTCTTTGCAGGTTTCAGTTTTTAATTTCATTTTCTGACGCCTCCTCAAGACACACCTTTTCATAATTTCACTTATTCCATTGCCCCTTCACATGGCTCCCATGAAGTCGTGTTATTTAATCTCTCCTCCTTTCCTCCCTCTCCCAGGCCTTTCCTTTAGTTCCTTTTCCAGCATCTGCATTCATAATCCCTTAAGTTCTAATATATTTCTAACTGTTCTCAGTTCTATTAAAAAGTAACTGATCTGGAACATTAAGTCTAATTCTATCTGCATGGATGCAACTTGACCTGCTTGACTTGCAGCAGATGTAATTACAAAGGATGCTTAATGGTTGAAAATACAAAGGTCTCTAGAGGCTGAGGTGACCTATTGCCTCATGGATCCCCTCAACCTCTACAGTCTTTTCAGATCCATGGTAATAAATACCTCACCACAAAGCATGAACTCTAATTTTACATCCAAACATACAAAACTAAAGGAAACCTGAAGGAGGCCATTTGCCCATATAGCCTGCTCCATCAGTCACTAACATCATTGCTGATCTGATTGTGGTCTCAACTCAACTTTCCCATCCAGCCTTGATAACCATCAATTCTCTTGCTAGTCAAGAATCTATCTGCCTTTACATTAGAAATCTTCAATCACCGTGCCCCCACTGATCTCTGGTGAAGAGAGTTCCAAAGACTTTGAGAGAAAATGTCTCACTGCATCTTCATCAGAAATGGACACCCCTTTATTTTAAACTGTGTCCCTAGTTCTAGTCTCTCACATAAGGGAAACTTCTTTTCAGCCTCCACCCTGTCCTGTCCCCTCAGGATCTTATGTTTCAATAAGATTACCCCTCATTCTGCTGAATCCCAATAGACACAAGCCCAGTCTGTCCAAAGTTTCTTAAGGTAAACACCCCATCCCAGGTATCACTAAAGTGACAATTCTCTGAACTTCTTCTTACATTTTTATATTCTTTCTTCAATAAGGGGACCAAAATTGTACTCAGTATTCCAGAGTGGCTTCACCAACCCTTTACATAACTGGAATATTCCTATCTGAAAATGTGTTGCTGGAAAAGCGCAACATGTCAGACAGCATCCAAGGAGCAGGAGAATTAGCTGAAAATGTGTTGCTGGAAAAGTGCAGCAGGTCAGGCAGCATCCAAGGAGCTCCTCCTGCTCCCTGGATGCTGCCTGACCTGCTGCGCTTTTCCAGCAACACATTTTCAGCTCTGATCTCCAGCATTTGCAGTCCTCACTTTCTCCCTGTAATATTCCTATCCCTATTTAATTTCCCCCTTTTGCAATAAATGACAACATTCCATGTGCCTTCCCAATCACTTGCTGTATTTGCATACTAATTTCTTGTGATTCAGAGACAAAGACATCTGTATCAGGATCCCTCTGTACTGCAGACTTCATAATCACTTTCTCCACTTAAATACTATGCTGCCTTTTTATTCTTCCTGGAAAAGTGGACAAATTTACCTTTTCCAACATAAAACTCCAACCATTAAATATTTGCTTATTGACAACCTACCTATATCCTTTTGCAGACTCCTTATGCCTTCTTCATAACTACCATCCTCCTTATTTATGTATCAATAACAAATTTAACAATCACATATCCAGTCCCTTCATCCAACTCAATGATATCAATTAGCAATAATTGAAGCCCCAACACTGAGTCCTGTGGTACACCTCTCATCATATTGTACCAACCTAGAAAAGATTTATGAATGCCCAGCATCTACTTCCTAATAGGCAACAAATCCTCCATTCATGCTATTATAGTATGTTCTATATCATTAGCTCTTATTTTGCATAGTAACCTTTTGAGGTGGCATCTTGTCAAATGAATTCAGGAATCTAAATACAGTACATCCATTGATTCACCTTTATCTATCTGACTTGTTACTTCCTCAAAGAACTGTAATAATTTATTCAAAACATGATTTTCCTTTCACAAAACTATAGTGACTCTCCCTGATTACATTGAGATTTTCTAAGTGCTCTGTTTTAACCTCCTTAACAATAGATTCCAGCATTTTTCCAATGATAGATCCTAGGCTAAATGATCTGAGTTTCCTGAATTCCTGTCTCCTTCCTTTCTAGAATAAATGAGTCACATTCACTGTTTTCTAATCTATTGGGACCTTCTCAGAAAATAGGGGATTTTGAATTATTAAAACCAATGCATCTCTACCTCAACAGGCATTACTTTTAACATCTTGGAATGAACTGCATCAGGAATTTGGGATTAGCCAAATTTATTTCAAATAATTTCCTCAATCACATTTCTCAGATGTTTGCAATTGTCTTAAACTCCTCAATCCTTTTCACATTCTGATTTAGTTATTTCTGGGATGTGAATACAAATGCAAAATATCTGTTCAATTCATCTGTCATTTTGCTATTTTCCATTATTAATTCTCCAGGCTCTCATTCCATTAGACCATAAGATATTGGAGCAGAATTAGGCCATTTAGCACATCAAGTATACTCCACCACATGGTTGATATGTTTCTTAACCCCATTCTCTTGTCTTCTCCCCATAACCTTTGCTCCCCTTACGAATCAAATACACTCAATTAGTTGGTCTCCACAGCCTGTGTCAATGAGTTCCACAGTTTCAACAGCCTTTAGCTGCAGAAATCCTCCTCATCTCTTCTCTAATGGGTCATTCCTTCATTCTGAGGCTGTGCCCTTGGGTCCCATTGGCGGAAGTATCTTCTACACATCTATTCTAACCAGTATGTTTCAGTGAGATCCCCCTCATTTTTCTAAACTCCATTTGGTATAGATCCAGAGTTTTCAAAATCCCTTCATTCTCAGTATCATTCTTGTGAATATCCATTGGAGACTCTCCAAGGTCAGCACATCCATCCTTGTATATAGGGTCCAAAACTGCTCATACTATTTAAAATGCAGTCTGACCAGACCCTTATACAGTTTCAGCAGTACATCCCTACTCTTGTATTCTAACCCTCTTGAAAGGAACTCTAACATTGCATTACCCTTCCTACCTGCCAAATGAACCAACATGTTAACCTCAAGAGAATCCTGAACTAGGACTCCCAAGTCCCTTTGGGAGTTCCCGACTCAGGCGACTGACTGTGTGGAGTTTGCACGTTCTCCCCGTGTCTGCGTGGGTTTCCTCCGGGTGCTCCGGTTTCCTCCCACAGTCACAAAGATGTGCGGGTCAGGTGAATTGGCCAAGCTAAATTGCCCGTAGTGTTAGGTAAGGGGTAAATGTAGGGGTATGGGTGGGTTGCGCTTCGGCGGGTCGGTGTGGACTTGTTGGGCCGAAGGGCCTGTTTCCACACTGTAAGTCTAATCTAATCTAATCTTTGTGCTTCAGATTTCTTAAGGATTTCCCATTTAGATATAATCTATGTTTCTATTCTTCCTATTGTGCCAAAATGCAAAACCTCATACGTTCCCACACTGTGTTAGGTCTACCACTTCTTTGTCCACTCCCTAACCTGCAGCCTCCCTCCTTCCTCCACACTACCTGTCCCTCCACAAAGGTGCACCACAGAACTTTTTGGGAAGCAAGGGAGGCGATTGTTAGGCCCCTTGCTAAAATATTTGCGTAATCGATATCCACAGGTGCCCGAAGATTGGAGATTGGCTAACATATTGCCACTATTTCAGAAAAGTGATAAGGAAAAGTCAAGGGACTGTAGACTCGTGAGCCTGATGTCAGTGGAGGAAGAGTTGTTGGAGGAGATCCTTAGGGACAGGATTTGCATGTATTTAGAAAGGCAAAGGCTGATTAGGGATAGTCACCTTGGGTTTGTGCATGGGAAATCGTATCTCACTCACTTCACTGAAGTCTTTGAAGAAGTGACCAAGCAGACTGATGAAGGCAGAGCAGTGGGCATTGTCTACATGGACTTCAGTAAGGAGCTTGCCAAGGTTCTGCATGGTTGACTGTACAGCAAAGTTAGATCACAAGGAATATAGGGAGAACTAATCATTTCGATACAAAATTGGCTTAGAGTCATAGAGATGTACAGCATGGAAACAGACCCTTCAGTCTAACCCATCCATGCCGACCAGATATCTAAACCCAATCTAGTCCCACCTGCTAGCACCCGGCCCATTTCCCTCCAAACCCTTCCTATTCATATACCTATCCAAATGCCTTTTAAATGTTATAATTGTACCAGCCTCCACCACTTCCTCTAGCAGTTCATTCCATACACGTACCACCCTCTGTGTGAAAACATTGCCCCTTCGGTCTCTTTTATATCTTTTCCCTCTCACCCTAAACCTATGCCCTCTAGTTCTGGACTGCCCACCTCAGGGAAAAGACTTTGCCTATTTATCCTATCCATGCCCCTCATAATTTTGTAAATCTCTATAAGGTCACCCTTCAGCCTCCGACGTTCCAGGGAAAACAGCCCCAGCTTGTTCGCCTCTCCCTATAGCTCAGATCCTCCAACCCTGGCAACATCCTTGTAAATCTTTTCTGAACCCCTTCAAGTTTCACAACATCCTTCCAATAGAAAGGAGACGAGAATTGCACGCAATATTCCAATGTGGCCTAACCAATGTCCTGTACAGCCGCAACATGACCTCCCAACTCCTGTACTTAATACTCTGACCAATAAAGGAAAGCATACCAAATGCCTTCTTCACTATCCTATCTACCTGCAACTCCACTTTCAAGGAGCTATGAACCTGCACTCCAAGGTCTCTTTGTTCAGCAACACTCCCTAAGACCTTACCATTAAGTGTATAAGTCCTGCTAAGATTTGCTTTCCCAAAATGCAGCACCTTGCATTTATCTGAATTAAACTCCATCTGCCACTTCTCAGCCCATTGACCCATCTGATTAAGATCCTGTTGTAATCTGAGGTAACCTTCTTCACTGTCCACTACACCTCCAATTTTGTGTCATCTGCAAACTTACTAACTGTACCTCTTATGCTCGCATCCAAATCATTTATATAAATGATGAAAAGTAGAGGACCCAGCACTGATCCTTGTGGCACTCCATTGGTCACAGGCCTCCAGTCTGGAAAAACAACCCTCCCCCACCACCCTCTGTCTTCTACTTTTGAGCCAGTTCTGTATCCAAATGGCTAGGTCTCCCTGTATTCCTTGAGATCTAACCTTAATCAGTCTCCCATGAGGGAATCTTGTTGAATGCCTTACTGAAGTCCTTATAGATGAAATCTACTGCTCTGCCCTCATCAATCATCTTTGTTACTTCTTCAAAAATCTCAAGCAAGTTTGTGAGACATGATTTCCCACGCACATAACATGTTGATTATCCCTAATCACTCATTGCCTTTCCAAATACATATACATCCTGTCCCTCAGGATCCCTTCCAACAACTTGGCCACCACTGAGGTCAGACTTACTGGTCTACAGTTCCCTGGTTTGTCCTTACCACCCTTCTTAACAGTGGCACCACGTTTGCCAACCTCCAATCTTCTGGCACCTCACCTGTGACTATCGATGATACAAATATCTCAGCAAGAGGCCCAGAAATCATTTTTCTAGCTTCCCACAGAGCTCTAGGGTACACCTGATCAGGTCCTGGAGATTTATCCACCTTTGTGAGTTCAAGACATCCAGCACTTCCTCCTCTGTAATATGGACATTTTTCAAGATGTCACCATCTATTTCCCTACAGTCTATATCTTCCATATCCTTTTCCACATTAAATACTGATGCAAAATATTCATTTGGTATCTCCCCCATCTCCTGCGGTTCCACGCAAAGGCTGCCTTGCTGATCTTTGAGGGGCCCTATTCTCTCCCTAGTTATCCTTTTGTCTTTAATATATTTGTAAAAACCCTTTGGATTCTCCTTAATTCTATTTGCCAAAGCTATCTCATGTCCCTGTTTTGCCCTCCTGATTTCCCTCTTAAGTATACTCCTACTGCCTTTATACTCTTCTAAGGATTCACTCGATCTATCCTGTCTGTACCTGACATATGCTTCCTTCTGTTTCTGAACCAAACCCTCAATTTCTTTAGTCATCCAGCATTCCCTATACCTACCAGCCTTCCCTTTCACCCTGACAGGAATATACTTTCTCTGGATTCTCATTATCTCATTTCTGAAGGATTCCTATTTTCCAGCCGTCCCTTTACCTGCGAACATCTGCCCCAATCAGCTTTTGACAGTTCTTGCCTAATACTGTCAAAATTGGCCTTTCTCCAATTTAGAACTTCAACTTTTAGATCTGGTCTATCTTTTTCCATCACTACTTTAAAACAAATAGAATTATGGTCGCTGGCCCCAAAGTGCTCCCCCACTGACACCTCAGTCACTTACCGTGCCTTATTTCCCAAGAGTAGCTCAAGTTTTGCACCTTCTCTAGTAGGTGCATCCACATACTGAATCAGAAAATTGTCTTGTACACACTTAACAAATCCCTCTCCATCTAAACCCTTAACACACTGACAGTCCCAGTCTATGTTTGGAAAATTAAAATCCCGTACCATAACCACCCTATTATTCTTACTGATAGCTGAGATCTCCTTAAAAGTTTGTTTCTCAATTTCACTCTGACTATTAGGGGGTCTATAATACAATCCCAATAAGGTGATCATCCCTTTCTTATTTCTCAACTCCACCCAAATAACTTCCCTGCATGTATTTCTGGGAATATCCTCCCTCAGCACAGCTGTAATGCTATCCCTTATCAAAAATGCCTCCCTTTCTGTCCTTCCTGTAGCATTTGTATGCTGGAACATTAGCTGCCAGTCCTGCCCATCCCTGAGCCATGTTTCTGTAATTGCTATAATATCCCAGTCCCATGTTCCTAACCATGCGCTGAGTTCATCTGCCTGCCCTGTTAGGCCCCTTGCATTGAAATAAATGCAATTTAATTTATTAATCCTACCTTGTCCCTACCTGCCCTGACTGTTTGACTCGCTTCTGTTCTCAACTGTACCAGTCTCAGATTGATCTCTTTCCTCACTATCTCCCTGGGTCCTACCCCCGCACCTTACTAGTTTAAATCCTCCCGAGCAGCTCTAGCAAATTTCCCTGCCGGTATATTAGTCCCCTTCCAACTTCGGTACAATCCGTCCTTCTTGTACAGGTCACTTCTACCCCAAAAGAGATTCCAATGATCCAAAAATGTGATTCCTTCTCCCATCCACCAGCTCCTCAGCCATGCATTCATCTGCTCTATCCTCCTATTCCTGCTCTCACTAGCTAGTAGCACTGGGAGTAATCCAGATATTACTACTCTCGAGGACCTCATTTTTAAATTCCTGCCTAACTCTCTGTAATCTCCCTTCAGAATCTCACCTTTTCCCTTCCTATGTCATTGATTCTAATGTAGACATTGACCTCTTGCTGGCCCCCTCTCTTCCGTGAGAACATTCTGCACCCTCTCTGAGACATCCTTGATCCTGGCACCAGGGAAGCAACACACCATTCTGATTTTTCACTGCTGGCCACAGAAACGTCTGTCTGTACCTTGGACTAGACAGTCCCCTAACACAATTGATCTCTTGGAACCCGATATGCCCCTCACTGCATTACAGCTTGTCTCAATACCAGAAACTTGGCTGTTTGTGCTACATTCCCCTGTGAATCGATCACCCCCTACATTTTCCAAAACAGCATACCTGTTTGAAATGGGGATAGCCACCGAAGTCTCCTGCAGTAGCTGCCTACCTCTCTTACCTTTCCTGGAGTTAACCCATCTATGTGACTACATCTGAGAGTTCCCCCCCCTTCCTATAACTGCCATCCATCTTATACTGCTGTTGCAAATTCCTCATTGCCTCTAATTGTTTCTCCAATCGATCCATTCGATCTAATAGTATTCGTAACCAATAGCAATTATTGCAGATATACTCCACAGTAACCCATAAACTCTCCTTAAACTCCCACATCTGACAAGAAGTACATATCACTCTACTAAAGGCCATTTTTGCTCCTTCACAATCTACAGATCCGGAAAATAACACAGTCTTTTTCCTCTACAATACACTGAACCAGGTTAAATTAATAGTTATGGCTTATATTTTAAGTGTAATCAAGACACATGTCTCCAAAGAACTCATTCTACTCACTACTGCAGACTTTTGTAGGCCGCACTTAAAACAACAATTAACTTATCTGATTCTGTGCTATGAATGTCGCCCAGCAGTTCCTCCAAGATCACTTGTGAATTTCACTGTTTGTAAATTTTCCAAGATGCACTCTGATATCCAGCAATACATGAATTCAAACAACAAAGGCAGTAACTGTGGTTCTGGATTAGTGGTGCTGGAAGAGCACAGCAGTTCAGGCAGCATCCGAGGAGCAGTACTCCTCGGATGCTGCCTGAACTGCTGTGCTCTTCCAGCACCACTAATCCAGAATCTGGTTTCCAGCATCTGCAGTCATTGTTTTTACTTAGGTTCACTGTGGTGTCAGTTTTTCTTTCTCTCTCTCTCCTGCACTGACCTCACCATATGCTTCCTTTGTATGTTCTTCTCCCTTTTAAAACTGCTGTTGTTTTGACTTTTTTTTGCCAAAGTTCCCAAACAATGCAACAGCATATGAAACTCTCTGCCCCTCTGTCTCTCAAAATGACATAGGTGTTTGGTGAGAATCTGGATTAAAAGGATACTTTAGAAGATTGAAAACTCAAAAGATAACTGCAACATTTGCAACTATTAATGGTCTAAGACAATTAAGCATCCCTGGTCTTAGGTTAAAACCTTATGCTATGAGAACACATATAAGATTCCAAACTATATATACTTTTATCTTCTCTTTATACAGAACATTATCATGTGCCTGTGCATGCTTGATGTTGTGTCCTTTTGTTTATCAGTGTCAGCAGATATTGAACTTGTGTTTTCAATAGAGCCTTGTAATTGGCTCATTATTGCTATAGTATAGATCAGTTAACCACATTTCAATGGGAGAGAACTATAGCCCATGCTAAAAAGAAAACAAATCTTTTGTTGTTGCCAAAGGGGATGCTTTATAAGAGAGGAACTAATTTGCTGCTCCTTATCTGATTATAATATCTTTCCTCTCTTCAAATTTTAAAAAAAAGAATTTGATGATGGCCCAGCACATTAGTATTCTTTTTACATACAGAGTACTTCATGTGTGGAATGAGTGGCCAGAGAAAGTGATGAACGCAGGTATAGTTACAACGTTTAAAAGACATTTGGATAAGTTCATGAATAGAAATATTTTTCAGGGATATGGGACAAGTGCAGGTCGGTGGAACTAGTTTAGTTTGGGAACATGGTTGGCATGGACTGGTTGGACTGAAGGGTCTGTTTCCATACTGTATGATTCCACCCCACCCCCATCCCATTTGTCTCTCAGCCCCCTTGCTGTGCACACCCCTAGCCACCCCCACGACCCCCCCACCTGCACATTCCTGATGAAGAGCTTTTGCTCGAAACGTTGACTCTCCTGCTCCTCGGATATTTTCTGACTGACTGTGCTTTTCCAGCACCACACATTTTGACTCTGATCTCCAGCATCTGCTGTCCTCACTTTCTCCTGACTGATTCCATGACTTTATTCTGGTGCATAATTAATTGGCTCATTTAACAAATCTTTGATTATTACTGAGAGACAAGACTTGTTTTACAAGAGACTCGTCAGGACAAATGCAATTGCACAAAATTTCAGCGTGTTATACTGCATGAGAAAAGGGTGCTGACAGGTTGGCAAATTAACTCTTAATCTGTTAAACTATTGTCATGGAGGATATTGTTTCCATTGTTTTGTTTAATTCAAAAAAGTAGGAAACAAGTCCTAATGTATGATTATTTAAGGTTTCTAGCAATTGGAAACTTGACACATTGTAAGCCTGATTAGTCATCTTAAACTGATTGTAATTATTAGAACACCTAGGATTATTCAGCAAGCACTGTCTAATGAGGGAATCACATCTAACATTAGACATTATCTTGTAAGTTTTCCAAGTGTGGTCTCATTGAGTATTGTCAGTATTCACCCTATCATGAACCACCAAAGGAGCATGTTATTCAGTACAATCCACCAGTCTCTGGGACCTATGGCCTATTCTCTTTGAGACATACCACCGCTGAAATTCATATACCACGTATCTAAATGGCAAGCAAATTGCCTTCTTTTTGCTTGTCAAGCACATCTATTATTAAAGAATACCACTCATATTGCTACTGCACAGTAGTAGTGTGAAACAATTGGCTTTACCTGGTGCTCAAACCTTTGAGATACTTTACTCTCCTGATATTTGAGGTAGAGTCGAGAGTATGGTGCTGGAAAAGCACATCAGGTCAGGGAGCATCTGAGGAGCAGGAGAATCAACATTTCAGGCATAAGCCCTTCATTCTTGATCTGCTGTGCTTTTCCAGCATCACACTCTTGACTCTGATCTCCAGCATCTGCTGTCCTCACTTTCTCCTGATATTTGAGGTAGATTGAACACATTTCAGGTCTGAAAGTGGCAGCCTTACTCTCAAGCATGAATATGTGGGAAATACAATGATCTGACTGAAACAATTATTACCCGCAGGAGAACTTTTGGCATTGAACTTACACAGTGAGCAAATGGCTCAGGGCCTATGAATAATACTGCTGATATGGCTCTAGCATGAAGAACTGTAGGATACCTGATGGATCAGTCAAGTTGGGTTTGCAGTAGACAGAAATAGAAACACATTTTGAAATTTCTCAATGTAGCACATTGAGGTAAGGGGGCATGTTATTCTGTTCCACTTCAAAGCTGGTTTTGAGCGCAGGATCCCCCCAGTCCCAGTTTTTGCAACAACTTTGTTCATTTCCACATGAAATGCATTTTCGATGGAGAGATCCTACACTTGCTAGAAGCTACATATGTTCATACATTAGGACATGCATTCCTTATAGATTTCTCATATGTAAATAATATATTTGTGATATTTCAATCTGCAGGAGGAATTTCTTTACAAACCTCAATGCACTCGATCTCGTGCATCCTGTGATTGAACCAAATATCACCCTATTCACCAATTTCCGAATAAAATTTTGCCCACTTTGAAACTTTACATTTTTACATCTAACTTGCTGAGAGAAGACTAAAAGCTTTGGTGGTATATTGTTTCTTTTCCAGTCATACTTAAGGTCATTTATTTTAACTGCAGTGAAATCCTGTGCTGAAGCAGTTTTCTATGGCTATAGAAAAAAACTAAAAAGCAAGCTGCCCTTGACATTCTCTCACACAGAAACACACACATATTCAAAGCATGCAAACAGACCAAGATAGAAGCACACACAGACATGAATGCACATAAAAAGAGATGGAAACACACACACAGGCACAACTAAAGGGCCATATTTCCCACTTTCAGCTAGAAGTCAATATTATCTGTATTTTGCATTAAAGACAGGAAGCATTTGTGAGTATGGGAATTTGTGTGTCTGTAGGGGTATGTGTGAGTGTCCGTGTCTGTGTATGAGTGACTGTGTGTCACACACATACACATAGACACGCACAGAGACACTCACATACACTGCCACACTCACAAATGCATCTTCTCACAGACTTAGACCTCTTTACACTCACACATACACACACATATACACTCTCACACAGACACTCTCAATACCCCCCACCCTAGACACACACACACCTGCAGACACACACACTCCCACACATACACACATATACTCTCTCTCTGAGACACTCACAACCCCCCACCCCAGACACACACACACACAAACCCACACACACACAAACCCACATACACATATACGTTTGTAGGGTGAATTTATACTTGCAGAGTTACATTGTACTTTGATCAAAACTGCATGAATCCTTGTAAGACACTGTTATCTCATTTCTTAGATTAGAATTAGTCTAAACATTATGGTACAGACAACAGCACACAGGGGGCGAACACCTTCAACACATTATCTGGACTGACACCAATTGTTTAAGTTTACCTGAGAATGTAACTTTTTTAAAAAGTTTTGTGATTTACATATAAAATAAGTGAAACTAACGTGGTCATTTAATAGATGAGAGACTTAACAAACAATCAAGGTATTTTTCAATGTATAATTTCAGTTACATCACGCTGTAAACTTTTGCTATACATTCTGTGTCTTACAATTGTGTATTCCACAACTACCTGATGAAGGAGTGGCACTCCGAAAGCTAGTGCTTCCAATTCAACCTGTTGGACTATAACCTGGTGTTGTGTGATTTTTAACCGTGATAAAGAAGTGTAAAAATGATCCTAAAATCAAATTAGATTAGATTGCTTACAGTGTGGAAACAGGCCCTTCGGCCCAACAAGTCCACACCGACTCGCCGAAGCACAACCCACACAGACCCATTCCCCTACATTTACCCCTGCACCTAACATTACGGGCAATTTTGCATGGCCAATTCACCTAACCTGCACATTTTTGTGAATGTGGGAGGAAACCGGAGCACCTGGAGGAAACCCACACGGAACACGGGGAGAATGTGCAAACTCCACACAGTCAGTCGCATGAGGCGGGAATTGAACCCGGGTCTCTGGCGCTGTGAGGCAGCAGTGCTAACCACTGTGCCACCGTGCTGACACAAATCTTTTCATGATATTGAAATACTCACTTTCGCTACAGGCCAACAAGAGTTTCAAAGCATCTTAAAACCTAGAGCTACACAGCATGGAAACAGACCCCTCATCCATACTGACCAGATATCCTAAATTAATCTAGTTCCATTTGCCAGCGTTTGCCCCATTTCCCTTCTACCAGTCTCTACGACTTCCTCTGGCAACTCATTCCATATACACACCCTCTTATGCATGAAACAGTTGCCCCTTAGGTCCCTGTTAAATCATCACCACCCCCCCCCCCCCCGCCCCCCCACTCAGTTTAAACCTTTAGTTTTGGATTTCACTACTCCAGAGAAAAGACCTTGGCTCTTCACCCTATCCACACCCCTCATGATTTTAAAAATCTCGCTAAGGTCATCCCTCAGCCTCCAACACTCTAGGAAAAATAGTCCCCTGCCAAAGCTCAAATCCCCCAAACCTGGCAACATCCTTGTAAATACTTTCTGATCCCTTTCAATTTTCACCACATCCTCCCTATAGCAGGGAGACCAGAATTGCACACAGTATTCCAAAAGTGGCCTAACCATTGACCTGTACAGCTGCAATATGACTTCCCAACTCCTGTACTCAATGCACTGACTAAGCATATCAAACACCTTCTTCAATATCCTATCAACATGGCAATCCACTTTCAAGGAGCTATGAACCTGCACTCCAAGATCTCTTTGCTCAGCAACACTCCCCAGGACCTTACTTTTGAGTGTATAACTCCTGCCCTGATTGACGTTTCCAAAATGCAGCACCTCACATTTATTTAAATCCATCTGCCACTCTTCGGTCCATTGGTCCTTCAATGTTGTACTCTATCCCCTACACCTCCAAATTCGGTGTCATCTGCAAACTATCAATCATCCAAAATATCCAAATTAAGTATAGATGAAACTACAGCACTTGAAATCACTTAGCCTCATGTACATAAACATTGTGAAATTTGCAACAAAGATCAAATAGTTAGAGATGTCAATCAAACAGTGGCTTAATTGTTTCCTCAGAGTGATGCACGTCTGGGATCTAAGCTGAGAAAGCTGCTCACCACTGCCCTCTCAAGGGCACCTAGGGATGGGCAAATAATACTGCTGCCGATGAAGCCCACATCACCTGAATGAATAAACAAAGCAATTGCTGCTAGCCTCCAGAAAAAAGCTGCTCACAATGACCTCTATGCCACGGTGTCAGTGTCATCTGACATCAAGTCACGGGGATTTTCAGGCATCCAGCAACAATGACAACACTGAGTACATTAAGCAGCCAAACAGAAGCATACAATGTGGCAAATATTAATGGAAAGCCAAAAGATTGGGAAACCTTTAAAAACCAGAGGACAATAAAAAAGCAATGCGGGGAGAGAAGATAAAGTATGAGAGTAAGCTAACTAGAAATATGAGAAAAGATTGTTAGGGCTTTTTTTTAGTTATCAGAGAGGTAAAAGAGAGGCAAGAATAGACATTGGCACTGGAAAATGAGACTGGAGAAGTAGTACTGGGGACCAAAGAAATGGTGAGGATCTAGGCACTGAACAAGTACTTTGCATCAGTGTTCACCTGTAGCATACAGGAACTTCAAGACAGTCAGGGGCAGAGGTGAGTGTGGTGGCTATCACTAAGGAGAAAGTGCTGGGGAAGATGAAAGGTCTGAAAGTGGATATGTCATCTGGACCAGATAGACTGTATATCAGGGTTCTGAAGGAGATAGCTGAGGCGATTGTAGAGACATCTTCCCTGGAGTTGAGGGGTGACCTTATAGAAGTTAATAAAATCATGAGGGACATGGATAAGGTGAATAGCCAATGACTTTTCCCTGGGGTGAGGAAGTAAGGTGAATAGGAAAAGATGTAAAAGAGACGTAAGGGGCAAGGTTTTCATTTAGAAAGTGGTATGTGTGTGGAATGAGCAGCCAGAGGAAGTGATGGAAGCTGGTACAATTACAACATTTAAAATGTATCAGGATGGGCATTTGAATGGACTAAGTTCTGGCAAATACGACTAGATTAATTTAAGATAGCTGGTTGGTATGGACAAGTTGTGCCAAAAATTCTGTTTCCATGCTGTACAACTCTATACCTCTATGACTCAATACCGGTATTAAATCAGAAAATGAAAATCATTCAATCCTTTCACTTTAAATATTAAGTCTTTAAGTTATCAAAATAAATAACAGGGGTTATAATTAAAGCAGAAATTAAAACATTATAACTTGTTAAAAATTATTTTTAAATTATGCATTTTTTTCAAAATAAAGTTACATTTGACAATTATAAAATTACTCTTTCAAGACCAGACTGTTTAGCAGCAATAATGAACCTAGTACATCATTAAGACCCAGATATAATTCATTCAATGAAATATAACATTTTAAAGCTTCTATACAACATGACTTGAGCATAAAAGTGCAAATTCCAGTCAATTTGGTGATTTCTAACTGATCACAGTTTACAGAAACTTCAATGTTGCTGTCCTGAATCATCACCAGTAACATCTGAATTTCCATGTTTAACAAAAATTGTGGATTTCAGAAGTTGCTATCAGTTTCAGAGAAGAAATGACAGTGAACACCATCATTACTACATCAAAATCTGAATCATTAAATTGCCAACCCTATTTGGAAATTCAAAGTCTGTGAGAAGATTTGTAGCTCGGGTGCTTGTTGTTGTGGTTCTGTTCGCCGAGCTGGGAATTTGTGTTGCAGATGTTTCGTCCTCTGTCTAGGTGACATCCTCAGTGTTTGGGAGCCTCCTGTGAAGCGCTTCTGTGATCTTTCCTCCGGCATTTGTAGTGGTTTGAATCTGTCGCTTCCGGTTGTCAGTTCCAGCTGTCCGCTGCAGTGGCTGGTATATTGGGTCCAGGTCGATGTGCTTGTTGATTGAATCAGTGGATGCGTGCCATGCCTCTAGGAATTCCCTGGCTGTTCTCTATTTGGCTTGTCCTATAATAGTAGTGTTATCCCAGTCAAATTCATGTTGCTTGTCATCAGCGTGTGTGGTTACGAAGGATAGCTGGTCGTGTTGTTTCGTGGCTAGTTGGTGTTCATGGATGCGGATCGTTAGCTGTCTTCCTGTTTGTCCTATGTAGTGTTTTGTGCAGTCCTTGCATAGGATTTTGTACACTACATTGGTTTTGCTCATGCTGGGTATTGGGTCCTTCGTTCTGGTGAGTTGTTGTCTGAGAGTGGCTGTTGGTTTGTGTGCTGTTATGAGTCCTAGTGGTTGCAGTAGTCTGGCTGTCAGTTTGGAAATGCTCTTGATGTATGGTAGTGTGGCTAGTCCTTTGGGTTGTGGCATGTCCTCATTCCGTTGTCCTCATGCCTCATGTCTTCACAGAAATGTTCTTGTTTCCATAAGGGCAATGAATAACTGTCTACAAAAAAGAACTGCCTACAATCCCAAAACTGAAGACATGATTTGAAGGTGCCAGTGTTGGACTGGGGGCGTACAAAGTTAAAAAATCACACAACACCAGGTTATAGTCCAACAGGTTTAATTGGAAGCACTAGCTTTCGAAGCACTGCTCCTTCATCAGGTGGTGTGGAGTATAAGATTGTAAGACACAGAATTTATAGCAAAGGTTTACAGTGTGATGTAACTGAAATGATGCATTGAAAAAGACCAGGATTGTTTGTTAAGTCTCTCATCTTTTAGAACGACCATGTTGGTTTCAGTTCTTTCATATGTAAATGCCAGAATTTTTTTAAAGTTACATTCTCAAGTGAACTTTAACAACAGGTGCCATGTCGGTCCAGATAACGCATTGAAGGTGCAAGATGCCCTGTGTGAGGCTGTCTGTGCCCCAATGTTCAGACTGATTCTATTTCTAAAAAAGGCTTTACAGAATCTTACATGGATTCATGCAGTTTTTGTGCAAAGTAAAATGTAATTCTGAAAGTACAAATTCACCCCACAAACCTATATGTGTGTGTGTGCATGGGGGTGTGTGAGCGAGGGGGGAGAGGGGTATGAGTGTTGTGAGAGAGTGTAAGTGTAAAGGGGTATAAGTGTGAGAGGTGTGTGTGTGTGTGTATGAGTGTGTGTGTATGGGTGAGACCATGAGAGACAGCTCATGTATGAGTCTGCATGAGTGTATGTGTCTGTAGGAGAGTGTGTGTGTGTGTGTGTGTGTGTATAATGCAGTGGGGTCACTTGTAGTGTGATATGAACCCTAAGTCCCAGTTGAGGCTATCCCCATGGGTACCAAACTTGGCTATCAGCCTCTGCTCAGCCACTTTGCATTGTTGCCCGTCCATTGTTGCCTTGGAGGATGGTCACCCAAAGGTCATAGAGTCATAGAGATGTACAGCAAGGAAACAGACCTTCGGTCCAACTCGTCCATGTCGACCAGATATCCAAATCCAATCCAGTCAAATCTGCCAGCACCCGGTCTATATCCCTCTCAACCCTTCCTATTCATATACCCATCCAGATGCCTTTTAAATGTTGCAATTGTACTAGCCTCCTCCACTTCCACACATGTACCACCCTCTGTGTGAAAACGTTGTCCCTTACGTCTCTTTTATATCTTTCCCCCTCACCCTAAACCTATGCCCTCTAGTTCTGGATTCCCTACCCCAGGGAAAAGATTTTGTCTATTTATCCTATACATGCTCCTCATAATTTTGTAAAGCTCTATAAGATCACCCTTCAGCCTCCGATGCTCCAGGGAAAACAGCCCCAGCTTGTTCAGCCTCTCCCTATAGCTTAAATCCTCCAACCCTGGCAATATCCTTGTGAATCTTTTCTGAACCCTTTCAAGTTTCACAACATCTTTCCGATAGGAAGGAGACCAGAATTGCATGCAGTATTCTAACCGTGGCCTAACCAATGTCCTGCACAGCCGTAACATGACCTCCCAACTTCTGTACTCAATACTCTGACCAATAAAGGAAAGCATACCAAACACTTCTTCACTATACTATCTACCTGCGACTCCACTTTCAAGGAGCTATGAACCTGCACTCCAAGGTCTCTTTGTTCAGCAACACTCCCTAGGACCTTACCATTAAGTGTATAAGTCCTGCTAAGATTTGCTTTCCCAAAATGCAGCACCTCACATTTATCTGAATTAAACTCCATCTGCCACTTCTCAGCCCATTGGCCCACCTGGTCAAGATCCTGATATAACCCTCTTTGCTGTCCACTACACCTCCAATTTTGGTGTCATCTGCAAACTTACTAACTATACCTCTTATGCTCATATCCAAATCATTTATGTAAATGAGAAAAAGTAGAGGACTCGCACCGATCCTTGTGGCACTCCACTGGTCACAGGCCTCCAGTCTGAAAAACAACCCTCCACCACCACCCTCTGTCTTCTACCTTTGAGCCAGTTCTGTATCGAAATGGTGAGTTCGCCCTGTATTCTGTGAGATCTAACTTTGCTAATCGGTTTCCCATGGGGAACCTTGTCAAACGCCTTACTGAAGTCCATATAAATCACATCTACCGCTCTGCCCCTCATCAATCCTCTTTATTATTTCCTCAAAAAACTCAATCAAGTTTGTGAGACATGATTTCCCACATACAAAGCCACGTTGACTATCCCTAATCAGTCCTTGCCTTTCCAAATACATGTACATCCTGTCCCTCAGAATTCCCTCCAACAACTTGCCTACCACTGACGTCAGGCTCACTGGTCTATTGTTCCCTGGCTTGTCCTTGCCACTCTTCTTAAACAGTGGCACCACGTTAGCCAACCTCCAGTCTTCCGGCACCTCACCTGTGACTATCGATGATACAAATATCTCAGCAAGAAGCCCAGAAATCATTTCTCTAGCTTCCCATAGAGTTCTCGGGTACACCTGATCAGGTCCTGGGGATCTATCTATCTTTAACTGATTCAAGACATCCAGCACTTCCTCCTCTGTAATCTGGACATTTTGCAAGATTAGATTAGATTAGATTAGATTACTTACAGTGTGGAGACAGGCCCTTCGGCCCAACAAGTCCACACCGACCCGCCGAAGCGCAACCCACCCATACCCCTACATTTACCCCTTACCTAACACTACGGGCAATTTAGCATGGCCAATTCACCTGACCCGCACATCTTTGGACTGTCACCATCTATTTTCTTACAGCCTATATCTCCCATATCCTTTTCCACAGTAAATACTGATGCAAAATACTCATTTTGTATCTCGCCATTTTCTGTGGCTCCACACAAAGGCCGCCTTGCTGATCTTTGAGGGGCCCTATTCTCTCCATAGTTACCCTTTGTCATAGAGTCCTAGAGATGTACAGTATTGAAACAGATCTTTCGGTCCAAAAAGTTCATGCTGACCAGATATGCCAACCACCTGCCAGCACCCGTCCCATATCCCTCCAAATCCTCCCTATTCATATACCCATCCAAATGCCTCTTAAATGTTGCAATTGTACCAGCCTCCACCACTTCCTCTGCCAGCTCATTCCATACACATACCACCCTCTGCATGAAAAAGTTGCCCCTTAGGTCTCTTTCATATCTTTCCCCTCTCACCCTAAACCTGTGCCCTCTAGTTCTGGACTCCCCGACCCCAGGGAAAAGACTTTCCTATTTATCCTATACATGCCCCTTATAATTTTGTAAACCCCTCAGCATCCCCTACCATAACCACCATATTATTCTGACAGATATCTGAGATCTCCTTACAAGTTTGTTTCTCAATTTCCCTCTGACTATTGGGGGGTCTATAATACAATCCCAAAAAGGTGATTATCCCTTTCTTATTTCTCAGCTCCACCCAAATAACTTCCCTGGATGTATTTCCGGGAATATCCTCCCTCAGCACAGCTGTAATGCTATCCCTTATCAAAAATACCACTCTCCCTCCTCTCTTGCCTCCCTTTCTATCCTTCCTGTAGCATTTGTATCGTGGAACATTCAGCTGCCAGTCCTGCCCATCCCTAAGCCATGTTTCTGTAATTGCTATGATATCCCAGTCCCATCTTCCTAACCATGCCCTGAATTCATCTGCCTGCCCTGTTAGGCCCCTTGCATTGAAATAAATGCAGTTTAATTTATTAGTCCTGTCTTGTCCCTGCCTGTCCTGACTGTTTGACTCGCTTCAGTTCTCAACTGTACCCCTCTCAGATTGATGTCTTTCCTCACTGTCTCCCTGGGTCCCACACCACCCTCCCCACCTTACTAGTTTAAATCCTCCCGAGCAGCTCTAGCAAATCTACCTGCCAGTATATTAGTCCCCTTCCAATTTAGGTACAAACTGTCCTTCTTGTACAGGTCACTTGTACCCCAAAAGAGATTCTAATGATCCAAAAATGTGAATCCTTCCCCCAGCTCCTCAGCCATGCATTCATCTGCTCTATTCTCCTATTCCTGCCCTCACTAGCTCGTAGCACTGGGAGTAATCCAGATATTACTACTCTCGAGGACCTCCTTTTCAAACTTCTGCCTAACTCTCTGTAATTTCTGGTCAGAATCTCAACCTATTCCCTTTTTATGTCGTTGGTTCCAATGTGGATAATGATCTCTTGCTGGCCCCTCTCCCTTGTGAGAACATTCTGCACCCTCGCTGAGACATCTTTGATCCTGGCACCAGGGGAGCAACATACCATTCTGTTTTTTCGCTGCCGGCCACAGAAATGGCTGTCTGTACCAGTAATCCAAGATGGAGGACGGGAAAAATTTCTGGTAGTAATAGCTGCTCCTTTTTTGAGGTATTTTAGGTGCTGGAGGTGATTTCCTCGAATTCCAGGAGCAGCAATTACTGTTTTATATGCTGTTGCATTGTTTGGGAACTTTGGCAAAAAAAAATTAAAGCAACAGCAGTTTTAAAAGGGAGAAGAACATACAAAGGAAGCATATGGTGAGGTCAGTGCAGGAGAGAGAGAGAGAGAGAGAAACTGACACCACAGTGATCCTGCACAGTTACTGCCTTTGCTGTTTGAATTCACGTATCGCTGGACATCGGAGTGCATCTGGGAAAATTAACAAACAGTGAAATTCACAACTAATCTTGGAGGAACTGTTGGGTGACATTCACAGCACAGAATCAGATAAGTTAATTGTTGTTTCAAGTGCGGCCTACAGAGAATCTGCAGTAATGAGTCGAGTAGGTTCTTTCTTGGTTATATGTTTTTGGAGATATGTCTGTTGATTAAACTTAAAATATAAGCCATAACTATTCATTTAACCTGGGGCAGTATTTTGCAAAGGAATAAGACGGTGTTATTTTCTGGGTCTGTTGATTGTGAAGGAGCAAAAATGGCTTTTAATAGAGTGATATGTACTTCTTGTCAGATGTGGGTGGTTAAAGAGAGTTTAAGGGTTACTGCAGATTATATCTGCCATAAATGCTGCTAGCTGAGAATCTTATCAGATTGAATGGATCAGTTGGAGAGACAGATAGAAGCAATGAGGAATTTGAAACAGCAACAGTATGTGATGGATGGCAGTTACAGGAATGGGGGATAGTCTCAGATACAGTCACATAGATGGGTTAACTCCAGGAAAGGTAAAAGGACTAGGCAGCTGGTGCAGGAGACTTTTGGGGATATACCCATTTTAAACAAGTATGCTGTTTTGGAAAATGTAGGGGGTAATGGATTCTCAGGGGAACGTAGCACGAACAGCCAAGTTTATGGTATGGAGACTGGCTCTAGTGTAACAAGGGATAAGTTGGGTTCCAAGAAAACAATTGTGTTTTCTCTAGTTCTCTAGTTCGAGGTACAGACAGATGAGCAATCACTTCACTGGCTTCAGTTCTTGGGTATACCTGATCAGTTCCTGGGGATTTATCCACTTTTATGCATTTCAAGACACCCAGCATTACCTCCTCTGTAATATGGACATTTTTCAAGATGTCACCATCTATTTCACTACATTCTATGTCTTCCATATCCTTTTCCACAGTAAATACTCATGCAAAATAATCATTTAGTATCTCCCCCATCTCATGCAGCTCCACACAAAGGCCTCCTTGCTGATCTTTGAGGGGACCTATTCTCTCCTTAGTTACCCTTTTGTCCTTAATATATTTGTAAAAACCCTTTAGATAGTCCTAAACTCTATTTGCCAAAGCTATCTCATGTCCCCGTTTTGCCCTCCTGATTTCCCTCTTAAGTTTCCTCCTACTGCCTTTATACTCTTCTAATGATTCACTCAATCGATCTTGTTTATACTGTACATATGCTTCCTTCTTTTTCTTAACCAAACCCTCATCCAGCATTCCCAATACCTACCAGCCTTTCCTTTCACCCTGACAGGAATATATATTTTCTGGATTCTTGTTATCTCATTTCTAAAGACTTCCCATTTTCCAGCCGTCCCTTTACCTGCAAATATCTGCCCCCAATCAGCTTTTGAAAGTTCTTGTCTAATATCGTCAAAATTGGCCTTTCTCCAGTTTAGAACTTCAACTTTTAGATCTGGTCTATCCTTTTCCATCACTATTTTAAAACTAATAGAATTATGGTCGCTGGCCCCAAAGTGCTCCCCCACTGACACCTCAGTCACCTGTCCTGTCTTATTTCCCAAGAGTAGGTCAAGTTTTGCCCCTTCTGTAGTAGGTACACCTACATACTGAATCAGAAAATTGTCTTGTACACACTTAACAAATTCCTCTCCATTTAAACCCTTAACAGGTCCGAGTTAAAAGTCCCAAACCATCGAAGTGTTCTCGGACTGGGAGGGAACACCCCTGTCTGTTGATTGTTGTGTGATGTCCAATCATCTGTTGCCATTGCCTCTGCTTGTCCTGCCAATATACCATGCCTCAGGGCATCCTTGCCTGCACCGTATGAGATAGACAACATTGGCCAAGTCATATGAGTCCCTGCTACGTACCTGGTGGAAGGTGTCACCATGTGTAATGGTGGCATCCATGTCGACACTCTGACACGTTTTTCAGCGTCCACTATGGCAGGGTTGTATGGCGTTGTCCTTAAGGCTGGGCAGTTTGGTGCGAACAATGATCTGTTTGAGGAAGCTCAGACCTATTTGTTTTATCTCATGAGTGACTCAGAACTCCCTCTGCTGGCTTTTATTTGCAGTACATGACCAGAAGTATCTACTTGTTTACATTGAAAGTCTATGGATGTTCCCATGATCTCCACATGATTTTCAACATATAGCTGAGCTAACAGCAACTTTACCTTTGCTTACTTTTTGCTGCTCACCTGTTTGCATCATGCTTGCCTCATTCATACGAGTTCTGAGGTTCAACATTAAAGAGGCTCTTAAGGTCTCATAATTCAGATGCAGGGAATATGTTTTCTGCACCCCTTGCATTCAGAAGTGTATCTGCCCCAGAGGCTCAGTGTGATGGACTTTAGAGCTGTAAACTATGGGTGTGGGAGATGTTAGAGACCCAAATGTCTCCCACATGGCATGCGCATTTACTTCTGGTGCAGATCATTAAGACACCATTTTTATTAAGAAGGAAGCCGTGCCTTGCGAGCATCTGCTTAAACTATGCAGAGTACACAGATGGCAGATGTCTGGGGTACCAGCAAAGTCTGACTGGAAGGTCCCTGTGAGAGAGGTGAGCAACTGAGTTTGAGGAGGGAGTAGCTGAAGGGAATGGAGGAGGTGATTTAAAGAGCGGAAGGGAGGCAACACAGTGAAGTTCCTCTCCTTCATGTCTGACACCAGCCCACCCATAAAATCTGCCAGGCTACTATTTGGTTTGGACCTCTATCCGCCTTAGGTAGTTTGTGGGGAGTTAGGATGAGGCACTTGAGTCGCCACTAATTTGATTGTAGACACCTCAACGCAGCTGGTTACACTTGCACATCTCGAACAAATGTTTTTGTGACATGCTTTGAGCAGTCACATTGATGGTGGATGCAATGGATATGAATTGGGACCCATTATTCAAAATGGCATCTATTTTGTCAATGTCGTCACGTCTGTTAACTATAACTCTTGCAGGCTTGCAAGTATATATGCCTGGGTTGGCCTTTCAGCCTTGCAATGCTACAACACATTCACAGTGCATGTGAAAACTGGATAAATCATTGGGATCTCCTGCGATCATGTATTCAAATCTGCTGGGCTTTTCATACTTATACAATGTGGTAGTAACATGAGTGGTATTTCTACTCACAGGATGCTGCTGCCAAGCGAAAAAGACATTCTGCCTGGCAGGATAATGAATAATGTGGTGTATGAATTTATTATAGTCCTGGTTTATCATGTTACAGGACAACTCAGATCCTAGAATTAGGTGTAGCTTGATAGCTCATACGATTTTTTTTAAAAAATTCAGTTACTGTAACAGGTAGTCACCAAAACAGTTATATGAGGCTTCAAAATTCCTTTACCAAAAGAGTAGAGGTTTATGACACAAAAGAAGAAATAAATAAAAACATGTTTAAGTGCTAGGTAGATGGGTTTTATGTTCCAATGACTAGAAACAGCACTTGGCTCAATCTGCATACAACAGCCAGAACGTTGACTGTACTCAAACCATAATAGGCCAGATTTTCAAGGAGCAGTAATCTCATGTTGGTTGCCACTCTGCCCTTCTTCTGTTGTGAAAGGGTAGAGCTCCATATTTCTGACAGAAGATTCCAATGAAGTCACCTTCAGTACTTCCATTCTAAAAACTCCCTCCTGGTAAAAAATTGTCAAGGGAAGCTAAACCACACCGCATTTTCAAAGCAGTCAGCTGTTGTGTTCAGAAATGTAAAGTCCAGAATCACAGACAGCCACACCGACACTTTGCTGTTAGATGGTAACTACTTACAGTAAGTATGAGTTCAGGGATGGGGTAAGGGTGCCAGGTGTATAGGTGCCAACTGGCTTGGGGACCAGGGTCTCAATTAAATAGATTGTCAACTGAGTAGGGATCAGAGTGCCAGCTGGGTAGGATGTCAAGTGGGCAGGCTGTAGGGTATGAGGTGGGTAGGATGCCATGTGGGTAAGTGGGTAGGTTGCCAGGGAGGTGGGATACCAGGTGGGCGGGGAAAGTTTTCTGGGGGGCTAGGAAACAAATGGATAGGATGCCAAGTGACTAGGAGATACCTGGCAGGAAGTAGTTTGCCAGGAGCATGTGAAGGAGGGTGGATTCTTGAGCGGGTGAAGGGGCTTTCGGACTGGAGCATATAAGGGAGCATCGTATATCCACTGGGGGAAGTGGGGGGAAGCGTAATTAAGATTAGTTTAATTAGGGCTGCTTACAATTGGGCATGTGGTAGCTTTTTCATAGTCTGTACACAGCAGAAATCTGGTGGTGAGGCTGGGATATAATTTTATTTTATATTTAATTTGAGAAATTAATAATGGAAGAACATTGCAGTGCATTTTTTTGCAACTCCTCAAGTTCATTGAGGGAAGTCTAAATGGTTTCATAGACGGTTCTGTGTGTCGATAAACAGCTCAGTGAGTTCTTGGTACGTAACTGAATAAAAGAAATGGCAAGAAAGAATATATTTAGGGACAAAGGGGTAATTCAACCCTAACAAAGAGGACTCATGTAATTACAAAAGAAGATTTTACATTTGAATGAGTGCAACTAAAGTTAGAGATAAAGTAAATGCTTTCCTCACCATGTTGGAAAAACATACTTTTGAAATAATTCTAATCAATATTGCACGTGTAATCCATTACAATGGAATACAGACAGTCTCCAGGATACAAATGAGCTCTGTCTTGGGTATAATTGTAAGTCTATTTGGTGTGCAAGTCAGAACACAATACAGTAGAATATAAAATAGCCATTTAGAAGTAAGAGCAAACATTTGTGTGTCAGATCTTAAAGATGATTCATATTGGATTTTGTTTGTAAACTGGACTTTCATAAATTGGGGACCACCTATATGCTAAAGTTATGAGATTCTGAACTCCTGTTCGGGCACGTCTAAGAATGTAAGTTCACTGAGAATTGCATTCTATCAAAGTAAATAATTGTTAAGTGAGATTGTTGTAGATTACATTTTAGATTAGATTCCCTACAGTGTGGAAACAGGCCCTTCGGCCCAACCAGTCCACACCAACCTCTGAAGAGCAACCCACCCAGACTCATTTCCCTCTGACTAATGCACCTAACACTATGGCCAATTTAACTTACCTGCACATCTTTGGACTGTGGGAGGAAACCAGAGCATCCAGAGGAAACCCACGCAGACAGGGGGAGAATGTGCAAACTCCATACAGACAGTCACCCTAGGCTGGAATTGAACCTGGGACCCTGGTGCTGTGAGGCTGCAGTGCTAACCACTGAGCCACCATGCCACCCTATCTTAAATTAAATAAACTTCTTCATCATTGTGGATGTAGTGCAGACTTAGAAATCAACCTTAGAAACACTTTCATAGGCATTCAAAAGAACAATAAAATTCAGGATTATCTTCTGATGAAAGGCAACAAACTGACATGGACAGGGCCAGTAATGAGACCAGGGTCAAGGCAACAGCAGAACTTCCTCGTTGCAAATATTAAAAAGAATTATTTTCCTGAGCTGGCAGGGAAGGCTCACCATATTTTGAGGCTATCACAGCCAGGTTCACAGCCTTAATGTCAGAAATTTAAACATTAATACTGCCTTGGCAGCCACATCTAAATATCCACATTTTTAACCAAAGTATTCTATTGGTGGAAAATGCAGTCATACCCAAACAGCGTACATAATGTTTCAGGTCTCGGTCAAATTTCAGGAGATCGTAGTCACGAATCCAGTCGAGTTTATGGTGGAACTCCTTACTCCTACTTGCTACTTGCTGTAAAATGTCTATTAGCTTATTAAGACATAACATTTCCAAAACAAAATTATGTTGCAGAGGCAGATCCAGATTTTTAAAAAAAATTAGTTGAGTGTTTTCACCTCAGCCAGCAAACTGGGCAGTGAATTCCAGGCACCTGCCATCTTCAGTTTTTCCTCATGTCCCCTCTAATTCTTCTTAAATCTGTGCAGCTTGGCTATTGATCTTTTCACCAGGGGAAACTGGTCTCCCTGTCAACTCTCTCCAAGCCTTATTTTGTACATGTAAATTCAGTCACCCCTCAGCCTCCCTCAGTTTTCTACGGATAACAACAATAGTCGATCCAATCTTTCCACTTGGCTGCAATCTTCAAGCTCCAGCAACATTCACATATATTTCCTCTGTTGTCTGCCCAGAAAAATTATGTCTTTCCTGTAATGTGGTGACCAGAACTGTACACAGAACGCCAGCCTCTGTGCTAACCTGTCTCTTACACAGTCCCAGCATTATCCTGCTATTGTAGTTAATATCTTATCCGGTGATGGAAAGTAACCTCTATGCATTCTTTACCACCTTATCTACCCACCCTGCCGTATTCAGGGACCACTGAACATACACTCCAAGGTTGCTCACTTCCTCTATGTGCCCCATATTTTTCAATATTCTTTTGCTTTATTTACCCTCTTCAAATGCAAAACCTCACACTTCTCCAGACTAAATTTCATCTGCCACTTGTCTGCCAACTCACCCAAACCACTGACGTCACCCTGCAGTTGATAGCCTCCTCTTCACTATCAATAAAATGGCAATTTTTTTTGTGTCATCTGCAAATTTCCCAATCGTGCCTTCCACCTCAAACCTAAATCATGAATATTTATCAGAAGCAGCAGGAATACAACATGGAGCCCTGTGGAGCATCACAAGAAATAGCTTTCCATTTGCAAAAGTCATTACCCTTTGTGTTTTGTTACTGAGACAATTTTGGATCCAGTGTTCTATGATTCTTTACAACATTTAAAATACGAGTAAAAAGTGAGGTCTGCAGATGCTGGAGATCAGAGCTGAAAATGTGTTGCTGGTTAAAGCACAGCAGGTTAGGCAGCATCCAAGGAACAGGAAATTCGACGTTTCAGGCCAGAGCCCTTCATCAGGAATGAGGAGAGTGTGCCAGGCAGGCTAAGATAAAAGGTAGAGAGGAGGGACTTGGGGGAGGGGCGATGGAGATGTGATAGGTGGAAGGAGGTCAAGGTGAGGGTGATAGGCTGGAGTGGGGTGGGGGCGGAGAGGTCAGGAAGAGGATTGCAGGTTAGGAGGGCGGTGCTGAGTTGAGGGAACCGACTGAGACAAGGTGGGGGGAGGGGAAATGAGGAAACTGGAGAAATCGGAGTTCATTCCTTGTGGTTGGAGGGTTCCCAGGCGGAAGATGAGGCGCTCTTCCTCCAGCCGTCGTGTTGTTATGTTCTGCTGATGGAGGAGTCCAAGGACCTGCATGTCCTCGGTGGAGTGGGAGGGAGAGTTAACGTGTTGAGCCACGGGGTGGTTGGGTTGGTTGGTCCGGGCGTCCCAGAGATGTTCCCTGAAGCGTTCCGCAAGTAGGCGGCCCGTCACCCCAATATAGAGGAGGCCACATCGGGTGCAGCGGATGCAATAGATGATGTGTGTGGAGGTGCAGGTGAATTTGTGGCGGATATGGAAGGATCCCTTGGGGCCTTGGAGAGAAGTAAGGGAGGAGGTGTGGGCGCAAGTTTTACATTTCTTGCGGTTGCAGGGGAAGGTGCCGGGAGTGGAGGTTGGGTTGGTGGGGGGGGTGGACCTGACGAGGGAGTCACGAAGGGAGTGGTCTTTGCGGAACACTGATAGGGGAGGGGAGGGAAATATATCCCTGGTGGTGGGGTCCGTTTGGAGGTGGCGGAAATGACGGCGGATGATACGTTGTATGCGGAGGTTGGTGGGGTGGTAGGTGAGAACCAGTGGGGTTCTGTCCTGGTGGCGATTGGAGGGGCGAGGCTCAAGGGCGGAGGAGCGGGACGTGGAGGAGATGCGGTGGAGGGCATCGTCGATCACGTCTGGGGGGAGTCTGCGGTCCTTGAAGAAGGAGGCCATCTGGGCTGTGCGGTATTGGAACTGGTCCTCCTGGGAGCAGATGCGGCGGAGACGAAGGAATTGGGAATATGGGATGGTGTTTTTACAGGGGGCAATGTGGGAGGAGGTGTAGTCCAGGTAGCCGTGGGAGTCAGTCGGTTTATAGTAGATGTCTGTGTTGAGTCGGGTCGCCCGAGATAGAAATGGAAAGGTCTAGGAAGGGGAGGGAGGAGTCTGAGACAGTCCAGGTGAATTTGAGGTCGGGATGGAAGGTGTTGGTAAAGTTGATGAACTGTTCAACCTCCTCGTGGGAGCACGAGGCAGTGCCGATACAGTCATCGATGTAGCGGAGGAAAAGGTGGGGGGTGGTGCCAGTGTAGTTGCGGAAGATGGACTGCTCCACATATCCTACGAAGAAACAGGCATAGCTGGGGCCCATGCGGGTGCCCTAGGCAACAGCGGAGGAAAAGGTGGGGGGTGGTGCAGCGGAGGAAAAGGTGGGGGTGGTGCAGCAGAGGAAATCTGGATAGTTACCTGTTAGTACGGATTGAGAGGGGTATAGGCCAAATGCTAGCAAATGGGACTAGATTAACGTTGAACATCTGGTTGGCATGGATGAGTTGGAGGGTCTGTTTCCATGCTGTATATCTCTATAACACTGTGACATTCCTCTTGGCTTGTAACCAATTGGCTTTAAATTTTTGGACCAGTCAGCTGTTTAGGATTTTGTCAAAAGCAATGGAGCCAAACCCATGGCACTGCCCTCCTTAATCCTATTTGTTACTTGCTCAAAAATTCAATGAACTTATTAAGACAGAGAAAACAAACTTTGTAAGGTTGAACTTGGTCCTGGATACTATTCAATTCTAAGGGAATAAAAGCTAAAAATGTAATTTTTGCATCATGGTGTCATGTGTAAGATATGTGGGTCATCAAATAGATTAAAAAGGGATCCATTCAATGCAGAAGGTCGAGAGAATTTAAAAGTAAAGAGACTAAAGATCAAGAACATCATAAATATTCATAGGGCTGGTAACATATTATTACTTTAAATTCACCCTTGACTTAGCAGATACATTCACATTGTGCACAATTGCTCAAAGATTGACAGTGATCTGTAGTGTGCTGGAAAGCATTTGAATTTATGAAAAAGGTTACAGACTAGTGATGCTGTTCAGACACACAATTATCTCAAAAAAAAAGGTTTTAATGTGTGGTGCCTCATCGAAGGAGTTAGATTAGATTCCTTACAGTGTGGAAACAGGCCCTTCGGCCCAACAAGTCCACACCGACCCTCCGAAGAGTAACCCACCCAGACCCATTTCCCTCTGACTAACGCATCTAACGCTATGGGCAATTTAATACGGCTAATTCACCTAATCTGCACATCTTTGGACTGTGGGAAGAAACTGGAGCACCGGGAGATGCAGTTTTATCTCAAATAAGTGGAAGGTTGTGTGGCAAACCTGAAGCATATGCTTCACGTACTTTAACGAAGTTTGATCAAAATTACTCACTAGTTAACATAGACACATTCATGATCATGTCTGTGTTATAAAGTTCCACAAACACCTCTTTGGTAGGAAGTTCACTTTATTAACTAACAACCAAATTCCTAGAATCAGAATAGCAGCATGGCTCCAGGGTATTGATGGGTATTGATTTTGATGGCTAATTAGTACAATATCGAGTATTATGAATCAGCAGTTCATGAAAATAGTAAAGAATGCAGATACTCACATGCAGATAGGAAGAAAGAAAAGGCAAATACACTAATTAAAAACATGTAGGAATTAAGAAAGATAAAGTTATTCTTTTCATTGTTTCTTCTCAAATGATAGTTTTTTGTGAAGCATGTTTGTGCATTTAGGAAAATATCTTTTATGTGTAAATTATATTACTAATATTGAATGTGTGTGTTTTGGTTGTGATTACTGTAAAGTCCTGCATGCACACAACTTTGTTAAATTTCAGGTATTCCTGATGTTGGAAAATGCATATCACATTTTGGCAAGTTATGTGCAGGCATCATTTTTAATGTATACGTTTTTTAAAAGGGAGGCTGCCCATCTGCTGCCCTCTTTCTGAAGGTGTCAGTTATGAATCAGTTTTATGTCAGGTAGTTCAACAATATTTCTTTGCATTGAGTCCACACTAAGATTCTTTTCTCAGTGCAGTACACATTATATAGACAGAGATCTGTCAGAAAGGAATTCTAGAGCTTAGGGCCTAGGCAGCAAGGCCCAACCACCATTGGAATAGTGATTAATATTAGGGATGTTGAAGAGATAGAATTAGAGACACACGTCTCAAAGGGTTGTGACGTTGGAGAACATTACAGAGAAATGGAGTGATCAAATCATTGAGAGATTAGAAAACAAGAATGACAACTTCAAAATCCTCGACATTTGTAAGAGTAGGTATGACAGCAATTATTATAAATCGGGACATGTGCAGCACAGCTTTGAATGGCCTCAAGTTTAGCAGCTGGAAGAATGTGGGAGGCTAGCCATAGGTGCATTTGAAGAGTCAAGTCTGGAGATAACAACGGTTTTGATGAGTGCTTCAGCAGCAGCAGAAAGGCTGAAGATAAATCATGTTACAGAGATGGAAATTGTTGTCTTAGTGATGATGCACTAAGAAACAAATATGATGTCCAAGATAGCAAATAGTTCAGTTCAACCTTGAAATGGCAGGATGGACTCAACAGCTGGGGAATGGAGTTGTGTCGGAAAGCAAACATAATGGCTTCGGTTTTTCCACATATAATTAAAGGAGATTTCTGAGCATTCTGCACTGGATGTCAGGTAAGCAAACCAATAATTTAGAACTAATAGAGAGGCATGAAAACAGGTGGTGGTGAGATGGAGTTGGCTATCATCAGTTTAATGGAAGAGTAAAAAATGAGGTCTGCAGATGCTGGAGATCTCAGCTGAAAATGTGTTGCTGGTCAAAGCACAGCAGGCCAGGCAGCATCTCAGGAATAGAGAATTCGACATTTCGAGCATAAGCCCTTCATCAGGAATGGAAGAACCAACATTATATTTTCCATTGATTTGACAGAAGGGAAGTATGATTGGTTTAAGGATGGATCATTAGACATCACCAGAGCTTTTTGTATAGGAATGCAAAGAGAGGCTCCTCAGTATCCTGGCTAAAATTTAATTGTTCGACCAATATAAAAAAAACACATCACCTGGTTATTATCTGATTGCTATTTGCTGGATTTCATTGTGTGCAAAGTTTTGCAGGTGTATTTCCAATGATACAACAGTGACCATACTTTAAAAAAGTGCTTAAATTGCCTTAAAAGGCTTTGGGTCATCTTGAGGTCATATAGAATTCTATGTAAATATCAATTCAATTTGCAGAACAATAGTTGAGGCTCCATATAGGCCATTTAGCCTTTCATTCTTAGGCTAATTATTTGAAGATCTGCCAGGGATGAAAATGGAGGACAAACAAATAAGAAATAAGGAGAAAACATGAGGAAATAGAGGAGTTCTCATCTTCACACAGGGGTTACAAGGTCAGAGGCTAGGAATTTTCCAAGACCTCTCACAATCCTCTACCTCCCCTCCTGGCCCCAAAGCCTGCCCACCACCCACAAGGAACTGAAATATGGTGCACACTCTCCACTTGCCCATATGAGTGTGTCTTTATCAACACTCGAGGAGCTTGACACCATCCAGAACAAAGCAGCCGCTTGATTGGCACATTCACAAACATCCACGCCCTCCACCACTGACGGTTAGCAGTGGCAGTGTATACTATCTACAAGATGCACTTCAGAAACTCACCAACGCTCCTTAGACAACAGACCCTAACCCTTCCAAACCCACAAGCACTTGCATCGAGAAGGACAAAGGCAACTGTCACAAAGCTGGCCCTATTTCTAAAAGCCGTTCCTTTTCTCAAGGATACTGTGTCCTTGATTTTTTCAGAGGGATCATAAATACCTCCGGACTCCAAAACATCCAGTTTGGTACAGAGGTGAAAAAGGATTTTGAGAGGCCTTTTGTTTAAATGAAAACAGATGAGACTTCAGTCCAAAGTGGTCATGTTTTAGAAGGAACCTGTATAATAAAAGGGGAGCGGTCAGTTTTGAAAGCTGAGCAGTTCAGTCCAGAACTAGTTAAGGAGTGCAGCAGTGGGCTGTGTGGAAACAGTCTGTTAGACTCTCTCTCCTTCTGTCCTTATAACTTCAACCTGTAACTATTTATTTCATTTTTACTGTGTTCCGCGGGTTTGCTTATTGGGACTTTGGTGTATATTCGGAAGAGCACAATTAAGTCTAGTTTGGATAGACTGAGTGCTGTAGGGGCTCTGTATGTTTCATTGTGTAATTTTATGAATCAATTTCTGTCTGTTTTAAAACCTGATAGTCAACCTAGCTAACTTACTCCAGCTAACTTTCACTGTATACTTAGTGAAACAAATTGCAAAGTTATGATCTGGGTTGCCTGCTTAAGAATGTTTTGAGTGTTCTGGCCTAGTCCGTAACACAGCAGATATATATGTGAACACCACCATTGGTAAGTTCCCTCTAAGCCACTCACCATTCTATCTTGGAAATATATCATTGTTCCTTCAGTGCAGAAGAGATAAAATTCCCGAACTCCCTCCTAAATGGCATGTTGGTCTGCCTGCATCACATGACTGTAACGATATGAAGCAGTAGCTGACTATCAGTCTCTCAATGGCAACTAATAAATACTGGCCCAGCCAGTGACACCCACATCATGTGGATGAATTTATAAAAATGTACACCCCACCCCCACACACACAAGGAAGCAAAGCTTTGAGATGTTAGCATTCTCAGTTAACAGTGATAATTCATAGTATTCTTATAGCTGAATTAAGGCTGAAATAAAACAAACAAGTGTGAGAAATCAAAAGGGTGTGCAAATGTACCCTGACTAACAATGGCCAGTTTGCAGTAACCCTTTCCAACTCAGGCATGTTACACAGTGAAATACACAAAGGGAACACGAGTCAGTGGAAGGTCCAACACAACTTTATTGAACACATTATCAAGGAAAAACAGACACTACTATTGTACATTAACTTAATTCTATTTTAAGTCCCTTCACAGGATTCTTCATTAAACAGTTTTAAATCTCTAAATAACCTCAAACCTACACTAGTTATGTATTTCTGACATGCCCTTCCAAGGATTTGCTACACCCTATCCACATGTCCCCACCACTGTACCTGAACTGTTTGTCTGAAAAGATTGGTAATACCCTTCAATAATGCTGGGGCAGACTATTCCTTGGTCTTTGAGGGTCGGCTGATGTTTCAGGATCTGGAGTCATTGATTTGGGCTTCTCTTCTCATCTCGGGCTGGTTCTGGTCTTTGGGTTGTCTCACTGAAGTGGTTTTTCTGGGTCAGGTTGGTCTGATGATGCTCACCACAAGGTGCAAGTCGCTGCCAGTCACAGGTGCTCTCTGGAGATGCAGGTGAAGAAGGTGCAGAAAGCAGTGAGAGCTGGGGTTCCAGATTTTCTCTTTCTTCCCTCTTTTCATGCCTTTCTCGAAGACTGTGTGGCCTGTATCCAATACTAGCATTGGGTAGGGACAGCAAGATCCAATTAGATCACTACTTTCCATATTTGGAGGTTGCAGAACCTGGTTTTGAATGGTGAACTAAATCCAAGAGGGAGGATGGGCAAACATTATGACTGTTAGAGCTGCTCCTTTTTTTGAGATTTGTCAGTGTTAGAGGGGATTTCCTTAAATCTTTGGAGCAGTTATCACTATTTTATAAGCTATTGCATTGTTTTGAAACGTCAGAAAAGAAAAATAAAAGCAACAGCACTTTTAAAAAAGGAAGAGAGACAAAGCATATAACACATGGGAGGTGAAAACCAGAGAACTAAACCTGCACAGCTGTCTGATGCACCAGAGAACCTGCACAGTTGACTGCCTCTGCTGTTTAGTAACAAGTATCTCTGGACATCAGAGTTCAGTCTAAGAAAAATAAACAAATAGTGAAATTCACAGTTGACCTTGGAGAACAGTGTGTGTGGGAGCTCACAACTAAGTGGCAAAATTTAAAGTGTAACATAACTTTTTTTTTGTTAGCCTACAATAGTGAGTAGAGAGGGCTTTTTTGATTATATGTTTTTATTGAGATCCGTCTCTTGATTAAACTTTAAAAATATAAAACATAGGTACTAAGTTAGCCTGGAGCAGTGTTTTTAGAGCAGTAAGATGGTGCTATTATTCTAGGTCAGTAGATTATAAAGGTGCAAAGATGGCCTTTAGTGGAACGATGTGCTCTTCCTGTTGGATGTGGGAGATTTTCCATGTTACTGATGATTATTTCTGCAGGAAGTGTGCTTGGTTGCGAATCCTATCGGATCGCATGGGTTGGTTGGAGCAGCAGTTAGAGGCAATGAGGAAGTTACAGAAGCCAGGGGTATAATGAATATCAGGAAAAGAGAAAAACTGCAGACACAGTCAGGTAGACGGGTTACCTCCACGAAAGGTAGGATAGATAAGCCGATAGTGCGGGAGTCTCCTGTGGCTATCCCCACCTCAAAGACGTCTGCTGTTTTGGAAAGTAGAGGGGGTGATGGACTCTCAGGTTGAGTGTAACACCAACGGTCAAGTTTCTGGTGCTGAGACTGGCTGTACTGTAACAAAGGGTATGACAGGTTCCAAGCGATCGATTGTGATAAGAGACTCTAACCAGAGGCACAGACAGATGTTTCCGCAGCCAACAATGAGACATCAGAATGGTCTGTTGCCTCCCTTGTGCGAGATCAAGGATATCTCAGAGAGGGTTCAGAATATTCTCAAAGGGGAGAGGGTCCAGCAGGATGTTGTTGTACACATTAGAACTAACGACACAGGACAAGAAAAGAACGAGGTTGAGGAGACAACACAGGAAATGAAGCATCAAGGTAAAAAGTAGGTCCTTGGGGGTAGTAATATCTGGATTACTCGTGGTGCCATGAGCTAGTGAGAGTAGGAATAGGAGGATAAGGCAGATAAATGCGTAGCTGAGGAGCTGATGTATGGGAGAAGGATTCACATTTTTTGGATCATTGGAATCTCTTCTGGGATAAAAGTGACTTGCGGGAAATTAAGATGCAAATTTACCAGGTAACCTCAGTTATCTGTAAGAATAATAGAGTGATAATGGTAGGGACTATTAACTTTCCAAACATAGATTAGGACTGCTACAGTGTTAAAGGCTTGAATTGACAGGAATTTGTTAATGTGCTCAAAAAAACTTTCCGATGTACCTATGAGAGAAGGTGTAAACCTTGACCTACTTTTGTGAAATAAGGCAGGGCAGGTGACTGAGGTGTCAGTGGGGGACCACTTTGGGGCGAGCGACCATAATTCTATTAGGTTCAAAATAGTGATAGAAAAGGACAGACCAGATCTAAAAGTTAAAGTTCTAAATTGGAGGAAGGCCAATTTTGATGGTATTAGGCAAGAACTTTCAAAATTTGATTGGGGGCGGATGTTCGCTGGTAAAGGGAGGGTTGGGAAGTGGAAAGCCTTCAAAAATGTGATAACAAGAGTCCAGAGACAAAATGTTCTTGTTAGGATTAGGGCAAGCCCGGTAGTTGTGGGGAATGCCAGATGACGGGGCAGCACGGTGGCACGGTGGTTAGCACTGCTGCTTCACAGCGCCAGAGACCTGGGTTCAATTCCCACCTCAGGCAACTGTTTGTGTGGAGTTTGCACATTCTCCCCATGTCTGTGTGGGTTTTCCTCCGGGTGCTCCGGTTTCCTCCCACCATCCAAAAATGTGCAGGTTAGGTGAATTAGCTATGCTCAATTGCCTGTATTGTTAGGTGAAGGGGTAAATGTAGGGGAATGGGTCTGGGTGGGTCGGTGTGGACTTTTTGGGCCGAGGGGCCTGTTTCCACACTGTAAGTAATCTAATCCAATGACTATAAAAATTGAGGTTTTGGTTCAGACACAGTAGGTAGATACAGCAGTGATTCTCGCGAAGAGTATAAATCCAGAAGTATATGTAAGAGGCAAATCAGGAGGGCAAAAAAGGGGGCATGAGATAGCTTTGGCCAAGAGGGTTAAGGAGAATCCAAAGGGATTTGACAAATATATGCTGCCTGAACTGCTGTGCTCCTCCAGCACCACTAATCCAGAATCTGGTTTCCAGCATCTGCAGTCATTGTTTTTACCCCGAGTACACACAACATAGAACATTACAGCGCAGTACAGGCCCTTCGGCCCTCAATGTTGCGCCGACCTTTGAAACTTATCTGAAGCCCATCCAACCTACACTATTCCATTATCACCAGAAAGATACCCGAATGGAAACATTCAGAGCCTTGGTATCCCAAAGCAATTCGCAGCCAATTAAATACATTTGTAATGCAGCTGCCGCAGTCAATTGGCAAATAGCAAGTTGCCACAAACAGCAATGAAGTAAGTAACTCACTACAGACTTGGTTCAAAAACAGACAGAAGAGTCGAATTCCGGAGGTGAGCTGATGGACAGTCCTTGACATCACGGCGGAACTTACTGAGGGTGACATCAAGGAGCCCGAGAAAAACTACATTCAGGGGCCACACTCTCTGCTGGTTAGAGTCACAGATGCTTGTGGTTGTCGGCGGTCAATCGTCTCAGTCCCAGAATCTTAGCCAAGCCAGCAATTCCCACATCTCATCAGCAAACAGAAAAAAAAACTGGATAATCTGCTTAATGCATTTGAATCCAATACTGCTGCCAGGGGCAGTATCCACCGAACCAGAAAGCACAGGTTCACGTCTCTCTTGTGCTAATATGTCAGAGCAGGTCCATTACAAATATTTCTATACATGCCAGGTCATCTCGCTTCCTTAGGATCAGTGTCTCGGAACTACTATGGCCAGCCCAGTGGGGAAGATGGTTCCTCACATTTCACAGCTCATCCAATGGCAACATTTATTGCCCATCCCTAGTTACCCCTTGAGAAGGTGGGGGGTCAGCTGCCTTCCTGACCTGCTGCAGTCCATGTGCTGTGGGTTGACCCAGAATGTTCTTAGGGAGGGAATTCCAGGATTCTGACCCAGTGACAGTGAAGGAACGGCGCTATACCTCCAGGTCAGGACGGCGAGTGGCCCAGAGGGGAACCCGTAAGGGATGGCGTTCCCACACATCTGCTACCCTTGTCCTTCTAGATGGAAGCAGTTATGGGTTAGTTAGGTGTCAATAAAGGAGGTTTAATATTTTTCTGCAGTGAATCTTGTAGATGGTACACACTGCTGCCATTGTGCATTGGTGGTGTAAGGAGTGAAAAGTAAAGCTGGTCAATGTGGGGCCAATAAAGCAGCTGCTTCGTCCTGGATGGTGTCAAGCTTCTTGAGTGTAGTTGGGGCTGCACCCATCCAGGCAAGTGGGGGTGTTCCATCACACTCCTGACTTGTGCCTTGGAGATGGTGGACAAGCTATGGGAATTAGGAAGTGAGTTATTCACTGCAGTATTCCTAACCTCTGACCTGCTCTTGTTGTATTTGTATGTCTTTGTTTCCAGTCGATGCTGCCCCATATTGGGGATTCATATTGGGGAATTCAACAACATTAATGCAAGGGATTGTTAAGGGGAAGCAATCAGAGTCCCTCTCATTGGAAATGCTCATTGCCTGCCATGCTGCAAATGTTACTTACCACACAGCAACTTAAGCTTGGCTGCTGGCCAGGTCGGACACTTGCCTAACCCAAAGGAAGATGTTCATGGTTATTGGTCATCAATCACCCCTGTCCCAGAACATCATTGCAGGAGTTCCTTAGGGTAGTGTCAGTGAACATCATCACTCTGACCTTTTGGTGGAGGGAAGGTCATTGATGAAACAGCCAAAGATGGTTGAGCTAGGACACTACCCTGAGGAACTCCTCCAGAAATATCCTGGAGTTGATAGGATCCAACAATTATAAACATCTTCCTTTGTGCTAAATGTGTCTCCCAACCAGTGAGTGTCCCCACCCTCCCAGCGATTCTTACTGACTCCAGTTTTGCTGGTAACTAGGGAGAGAATAGGGCACCTCAAAGAACAGCAAGGCTGCCTATGTGTAGCATCGCAGGAGATGGGGGTGATACTAAACGAGTATTTTGGACCAGTATTTACTGTGGAGAAGGACATGGAACATCTAGAATGTGGGGAAATAGAGGGGGACATCTTGAGAAATGTTCAGTTAACAGAGATGGCGCTGGACATCTTAAAATGCATAAAGGTGGATAAATCCCCGCATCCTGATTAAGTGTATCCTTCAACTTTGTGGGAAGCTAGGGAAGTGAATGCTGGGCCTCTTGCTGAGATATTTGTATCATCGATAGGCCCAGCTGAGCTGCCGGAAGACTAGGGGTTGGCTAATGTGGTGCCACTGTTTAAGAAAGGTGGTAAGGAAAAGCCAGGGAATGTAGACCAGTGAGTCTGGCATCAGTGGTAGGCAAGTTGTTGGAAAGAATCCTGAGGGACAGGATGTATGTGTATTTGGAAAGGCTGGGACTGAATAGCGATAGTCAACATGGCTTTGTGCAAGGGAAAATCAAGTCTTACTAACTTGTGCTCCTGACGAAGTAACAAAGAGGTTTGATGAAGGCAGAGTAGTGGATGTGATCTATGTGGATTTCAGTAAGGCGTTTGACAAGATTCCTCATGGTACAATGGTTAACAAGTTTAGATCACATGGAATACAGGGAGCAGAAGCCATTTGCATACTGGACTAGCTCAAAGGTAGGAGACAGAGGGTGGTGTTGGAGGGTTACTTTGCAGACTGGAGGCCTGTGACCAGTGATGTGCCACAAGGATCAGTATTGGGTCCACTGCTTTTTGCCATTTGTATCAATGATTTGGATCTGAACGTAGGAGGTACAGTGAGTAAGTTTGCAAATGACACCAAAATTGCTATGTAGCTGACAACAAAGAAGGTTACCTCAGAGTAAAACATGATCTTGATCAGATGGGCCAATAGACTGAGGAGTGGCAGATGGAGTTTAATTCAAATAAATGTAATTTGGAAAAGCAAATCAGGGCTGGACTAATACACTTAATGGTAAGGTCCTGGGAAGTATTACTGAACAAAAAGACCTTGGAGTGCAGGTTCGTAGTTTTTTGAAAGTGGAGTCGCAGGCAGATACAATCATGAAGAAGGCATTTGGTATGCTTGCCTTTATTGATCAGTGCATTGAATATCGGAGTTGGGAGGTCTGTAGAAGATATTGGTTAGGTCACGTTAGGGTTATAAGAATAATATTATGAAACTCGAAAGGGTTCAAAAAAGATTTACAAGAATGTTGCCAGGGTTGGACGTTTAGAGCTATAGGGAGAGGCTGAAGTGGCTGGGGCTACTTTCTCTGGAGCATCGGAGGCTGAGGGGTGACATTATAGAAGTTTATAAAATCATGAGGCGCGTGGATAGGGTGAATAGCCAAAGTCTTTTTCCCAGAGTAATGGAGTCCAAATCTAGAGGGCATAGGTTTAGGGTGAGACAAGAAAGATTTAAAAAGAGACCTAAGTGGCAATGTTTTCACTTAGAGGGTGGTGCATGTATGGAGTGAGCTGCCACAGGAAGTGCTGGAGGCTGGTACAAATACAACTTTTAAAAGATATTTGGATGGGTGTATGAATAGGAAAGGTTCAGAGGGATATGGGCCAAATGCTGGCCGCTGGGACGAGATTAATTTAGGATATCTGGTCAGTATGGAGGAGTTAGCCAAAAGGTCTGTTTCCATGTTGTACCTCTCTATGATTCTACGACTCTTAAATGTTATCCTTGTCACGTTATGCCTTGTCACTTGGACTGAGTTGGGTGCCACCAAGTCTGTGTAGCATTCTTCTAATAATGCAGCCTCACTGAAGGTCAAAACAATGGTTAATTCTGAAGCAAGGAGGCCACTAGTACCTGGCCAAAGAGCTTCTGGTTTGACAGGAAGTTGATTGTCCAAGGCCTGGCTGCATGAATACTCTGTTCCAGCTCCGCAGTTTGCAAATTGCAGAATCCATTTTTAAAAATTTTTAATCCATACTAATAAGAAAATGTCTAATATTTCAGTAACAATCCTGGAGGTCATGGGTGACCTGACCATAACGTTGGCTAATGACAGCACCTAGCCTGCTGCAAAAGTTCCCAATTACCATTACATCCTGCAAGCTTCATGTTTCTGTTAGTCGTTGTGAATGGCATTAGCCTAAGTGCTGAAAAAACTTCCTAGTTCACCCTGCTCTCCTGATTTGCAAAGACTCCCACTTTCCAGGTAAATAATGTCATTTTGACTCCTCCCATATCAAGACATTCTACTCCAGTCTGCTATGTCCCTTCATTCTCGATACAATGGAAATACCACAAGGCCATAAGATATGGGGGCATTATTAGGTAATTTGGCCTATCAAATCTATTCTGCCATTCAATTATGGCTGATATATTTCTCAATCCCATTCTCCTGCCTTCTCCTCATAACCCGTGATCCCCTTACTAATCAAGAACTTATCTATCTCTGGCTTAAACACAGTCAATGACTTGGCCAACACAGCCCTCTGTGGCAATGAGTTCCACACATTCACCACCACGTGGCTGAAGAAATTCTTCCTTATCTCAGTTCTAAAGGCTGTGCACTCAGATCCTAGTCTGTCCTACTAGTGGAAACGTCTTCTGTATACGTCCACTCTAACCAGGCCACACAGTATTCTGTACCCTCAACATCTTAAACTCCAAGTACAGACAGAGAGTAAATAACTGCTCCTCAAATGACAAACTCTCCATCCTCAGGATCATTCTTGTAAGCCTCCTCTGGACTCATTCCAACACCAGCATATCTTTCATTGGAAACAGAGCCCAAAACTGCTCATAACTTTCCAAATGTGGTCTGACCAGAGCTTTACAGGCTCAGGAGAAAGTGAGATCTGCAGATGCTGGAGCAGGCTCAGTACTACATCTCTGCTATTGTACTGTAGCCTTCTTGAAATGAATGCTAACATTGTATTTGCCTTCCTAACTGTTATCTGAACCTGCATGTTAAACTTAAGAGAATCCTGAACTTGGACTCACAAGTCTCTCTGGGCTTCAGATTTCTGAAGTCTTTATTCTCTGCCGATTTTTAAATAGGACATTGGTTAGGCCACTGTTGAAATATTGCGTGAATTCTGGTCTCCTTCCTATCAGAAAGAGATTGTGGAAACTTGAAAGGGTTCAGAAAAGATTTACAAGGATGTTGCCAAGGTTGGAGGATTTGAGATATATGGAGAGGTTGAATAGGCTGAGGCTGTTTTCCCTGGAGCATCGGAGGCTGAGGGGTGACCTTATAGAGGTTTATAAAGTCATGAGGGCCATGGATAGGATAAATAGGCAAAGTCTTTTCCCTGGGGTGAGAGAGTCCAGAACTAGAGGCCATAGGTTTAGGGTGAGAGGGGAAAGATATAGAAGAGACCTAAGCGGCACCATTTTTATGCAGAGGGTGGTATGTGTATGCAATGAGCTGCTAGAGGAAGTGGTGGAGGCTGGTACAATTGCAACTTTTAAAAGGCATTTGAATGGGTATATGAATAGGAAGGGTTTGGAGGGATATGGGCCGGGTGCTGGCAGGTGGGACTAGATTGGGTTGGGATATCTGGTCAGCATGGACGGGTTGGACCGAAGGGTCTGTTTCCATGCTGTACATCTCTGTGGCTTCACCATCCTCTCTCGCTTCCTCTTAATCTTCATCACGGTGTATGCTTTCTCTTTTGCTTTTATGCTGTCCCTGACTTTCCTTGTCATCAATGGTTGCCTCGTCCTACACTTAGTACTTTTCTTCTTCCTAGAGATTAATTTCCGCTATGCCTCCCGAATTGCCTTCAGAAACTCTTGTATTACTACACCACTGTCTTCCATTAGGCTTGCCTTCCAATCAACTCTGGCCAACTCCTCCCTTGTGTCTTTGTAGTTATTTTTACTCAATGGTAATATTATTACATCTGTTTCCAGCTTCTCCCTCTCAAACTGCAGGGTGAATACTAAAATATTATGTTCACTATCCTCTAGGAGCTCCTTCACCTTAAGCTCCCTTATCAAGTCTGCCTCATTTGACATGATCAAACCCAGAATTTCCTTGTTTCTAGTAGGCGAAAGTGAGGACTGCAGATGTTGGAGATTAGAGTCAAGAGTGTGGTGCTGGAAAAGCACAGCAGGACAGGCAGCATCCGAGGAGCAGGAGAATCGACGTTTTGGGCAAAAAGCCCTTCATCAGGAAAGAGGCTGGCCACCTCGGGGGTGGAGAGATAAATGGGAGGGGGTGGGGCTAGGGGAAGGTAGCTGAGCATGCAACACTTGGGTGGAGGTGGGGGTAAAGGTGATAGGTCGGAGGGGAGGGTGGAGTGGATAGATGGGATGGACAATGGACAGGTCACGAGGGCAGTGCTGAGCTGGAAGGTTGGAACTGGGATAAGGTGGAGGAGAGGAAATGAGGAAACTGATGAAACCAACATTGCTGCCATGGGATTGGAGGGTCCCAAGGTGGAAGATAAGGAGTTCTTCCTTCAGGCATCGGATGGTTAGGAAGTGGTAATGGAGGAGGCCCAGGACCTGCATGTCCTTGACGGAGTGGGAGGGGGAGTTGAAATGTTCGGCCACGGTGCGGTGGTTTAGTTGGTGCGGGTGTCCCGGGGATGTTCTCTGAAGTGCTCTGTGAATAGGCATCCTGTCTCGCCAATGTAGAGGAGACTGCATCGGAAGCAACGGATAAAGTAAATGACATGTGTGGAAGTGCAGGTGATACATTGATGGATGTGGAAGGCTCCTTTGGGCCCTTGGATGGAGGTGAGGTGGGGAGGTGTGGGTGCAGGTTTTGCAATTCCTGCCTTGGCAGGGGAAGGTGCCAAGAGGGGAGGGTGGGTTGTTGGGAGGTGTGGACCTGACCAGATAGTCATGGATGGAACGGTCTTTGCAGAAAGCAGATAAGGATCGGGAGGGAAATATATCCCTGGTGGTGGGGTCCGTTTGGAAGTGGCGGAGGATGATGCAATGTATCGGGAGGTTGATGAGGTGGAAGGTGATTCTGTCCTTGTTGTTGTTGGAGTAGTGGTGTTCAAGGGAGGAGTTGCAGGAAGTGGATGAGATGCGCTGGAGGAATCATCGTGGGAGGGGAAATTATGGTCTTTAAAGGAGGAGGCCATCTGATGTGTTCTGTGGTGGAACTGGTCCTCCTGGGAGCAGATATGGTGCAGGCAGATGAATTGGGAATAAGGGATAGCATTTTTGCAGGAGGCAGGGTGGGAGGAGGTGTAATCCAGTTAGCTGGGGGAGTCGCTGGGTTTATAGAAGATGTCAGTGTTGAGTTGGTCACCATTGATGGAGATGGAGAGGTCCAGGAAGGGGAGGGAGGTGTCAGAGATGGTTCAGGTGAATTTAAGGTCGTTTCTTTGTCAGCTACGTAGAACAGTCCATCTTCCGTAGTTACACCAGCACCACTCTCCACCTTTTTCTCCATTACATTGATGACTGCATCGGTGCCACCTCGTGCTCCCTCGAGGAAATTGAACAGTTCATCAAATTCACCAACACATTCCACTCTGACCTTAAAATCACCATCTCTGACACCTCCCTCCCCTTCCTGGACATCTCCATCTCCATCAACGGTGACTGATTCAATACTGATATTTTCTACAAACCCACTGACTCCCACAGTCACCTGGATTACACTTCCTCCCACTCTGCCTCCTGCAGAAATGCTATCCCTTATTCCCAATTACTCCGCCTCTGCCGCATCTGCTCCCAAGAGGACCAGTTCCACCACAGAACACAACAGATAGCCTCCTTTAAAAACCGCAATTTCCCCTCCCACGTGCCCTCCAGCGCATCTCACTCGCTACCCGCACCATGGCAAAATACTGTTTCTCTCCTCAAGAAGAATATCAGGCAGTTCAGGAAAAATACAGTTAACTCACTGTAAAAGTTTGGTTTGTGAAACTTTCAAACCAGGAGTGTTTGACATCTACAAGTTATTCAAAGCTGAGAACGTCTAAGCCCTCAGTTTTATGAACATTCTTGTAAAATGACTTCAGGGTTCACAGGAAAGGACTGAAGAGAACCAGTTGAGTTGAACCTAAAGATGTAATTTCTGTCCATTTGTGTCTCTGTAACAGACTGTGTGAGAAAATGAGATGTGACTTTGTTTCATTGTGTATATAAATTCTTTCAAACTGTGATTTATATATAGATAGCTTGGTTTAATTTTTTTGTTTTGCCTTTTCTTCTGTTACATTGCTAAAGCAACTCTTCAGCCTTGTGTAACAGTTTCAGTGAGTGACCACCACCTTAATGAAAATATTTTTTTAAAAATTCAATGAAGTCGGACGTTGTGTCTGACTTGTCCACTAGTACTATTTGTTTGGATCATAGCACTTGGCCAACCTTATGAAATTAATCTTCTTCCTGAGGTGTGTAATAGTAAAGTATGGACTGGACTGTGCATTTAGAGACTCTACCCTCAGACTACAGGAAACATTATCTCCCTGCTCTTATTTCATCTGGGAGGATACTTACTGAGACATTGACAAGTCTATAATCCTAAATGCAACAGAATTCCACGTGGACCACTGCACAAACCACCAGTCTTCCACAAACTTGCCTCTGTATCAGTCATTGCCACCCTGCAAGAAAAAGAAATTTAATCACTTGTGTTTTAAATGCTGCTGCAGCCTTCTCTCTTGACCATAGTAATTTAGCTGGCAGTATTTTGTCACTGTTGTATCATTCACAGAATTAACATGGTTCTGTGAAGAAAAATGGGTGGACAATTGAATTCAACACTTTTGCTTACCTATCAACTGAAACAAATACTAGCCCCAAGGATGTGATATGGAATAAATTTGGACAGTCTAAATTCCATTTCTTTGCTCACTCACAGAATGTGGGCATTTCTGGAGATGTCAACACTTATTGACCCTTTCAAATGCTCTAGTGGAAACCAGGTACCTCCTTCGTAACCAAGTGCTTTTCTCAGCCTCTTTTTTAAAAACTATTCACTTGTGGGATGTGCACATTGCTGGCTGGCCTAACTGCCCTTGAGAAGGTGGTGGCCAGCTGCCTTCTTGAACTGCTACAGTCCATGCATTGTACAGAGACCCACAACATCCTTCGTGGGGGGGAAGAGGGATTTCCATAATTTTGAACCAATGACACTGAAGGAACAGTGATATATTTCTGAGTTTGGATGGTGAGCTTGGAAGGGAACTTGCAGGTGTTGTTCCAATGTATCTGCTACCTTTGTCCTTCCGGGGGTGGTGATCATGGGTTTGGAAGATGCTGTCTAAGGAAATTTGGTGAATTTCTACAGTGCATCTTGTGGATGTTACACACTATTCATACTGAGCTTCAATGGTGGAGGGAGTGGATACTTGTCAGTGTGGTGCCAATCAAGTGGGCTGCTTAGCCTTAGATGGTATCAAGTTTATTGAGTGTTGATGGAACTGCATTTATCCAGATTCAGACAAGTGAGGAGTATTCCTGACTTGTGCTTGTAGATGGTGGACAGGGGAGTCAGGAGGTGAGTTAGTCATGACAGGATTCCTAGCTTCTGACTTGGTCTTCTAACTGCTGCATTTATACAGTGAATCTAGTTGACCTTCTGGTCCCAGGATATTGATATTGGGGCATTCAGTGCTTGTAATGCCATTGTAAGTCAAGAAGTAGTGCTGCGATTGTCTCTTATTGGAGACTGGTATTGCATGGTAGTATGGTATGAATGTTTTTCCAAGTTTAAAAGATGACTAAGTCAACTATGTCACCGTGGGTCTGGAGTCAAAAACACTTCAGGATGGAGGGCCTTGTTGTGTGGTAAGAGTATCCTTATCTTTTGGTTTGCTAAGGAGGCTTGTTATAATCTAACTGAACTGGAAATAAAAGCATCTAGGCCAAGTTGTGAAAGCATTTTTCTATCTTTTTTCAAGGCCTGTGGGTATCACTGATTGGCCAGCATTTACAACATTGCTCTTGAGAGGACACTGATGAGCTGATTTTTTAAACTGCTGCAATCCATGTGGTGCAGTTAGTGGTCAGCAGTGAGTTTCATGATTTTGAATGAGTGAAGGAACAGTAACATAGTTTCACGTCTGAATGATGTGTGACTTGTAGGTGGTGGTGATCTTACACACCTTCTGCCTTTGTCATTGTGAGTGTTTGGGGTCACAGTTTGTAAAGTGCTGTATTTGCAGTGCATTTCTGGATGGCACACATTACTGTGCATGTTGAGGGAGGAAGTAAATTTTGAAGGTGAATAGGATGCCAATCAAGCAGTCTGCACTGTTCTGAGCATTGTTGACCTGGTCCAGTTCAATCTTTGCTAAATAGTAACATCCAGAATGTTAATAAAGGTGGCAAATTTCCTTAATTAAGTGGCATTACTGAACTGGCTGGAGTTTTAACATCAACTTTCAGTCGTTATAGTTTCAATATTACGAATACTAGCTTTTTGTTCCATATCTATTTAATTAACTGAGATTAAATTCTGGTGCAATTATAGGATTTGACCTCATATGTCCAGAACATTAGTAACATAACCACAGAGCATGAGTAACATAACCACCCTTCCTAGTGAGCGAAACCTCAAAAACAACAAAAAAAATTGTTTCAGCATTAATTTGAACTCTTAGAGGCAACTAAATGCGGGAAATTTGTACAGCAAAAATTGGCATTGAGATGTTTGGACAGACCTCAAGAATCTTTGGAACTGACAAATCTAACTTCGGAGTACAGTCAGAGACCAAAGGTTCATGCATCGCCCACCTTGATGAGCAGGGGGAAAAAACGAAAAGGTGAGATCTATATAAAGGTTTCAGCTAAATCTTAAAACTGAAAGACAAAGGATATTTAGACTTTGGAATGCAGTATGTTCGTACGCTGCCAAGAATGTTAAGTTATAGCTTTATTTTCCCTGGTTATGAGGCTCGTGGGCGAAGCGAATTTTGACATTGGCTTGTAATTAAACTAAGACGGTCATAACTGAAATAAACAAGGAGTACACGATAATTCAAAGCATGGGTGTGCTGTGAGGGTCTGTTAGCGTGCAAAATGCGCTTCTTGCTTTTGGTTGTAAAAAAGATGAAAATTACAAATATTCAACTGTTCGTGGCTAACACAGTCCGCTACAGTACTCACCAAAAAGGTATTGTCAAAATCGGTAAATATATCACAGGAAAAAAAACATGGTACAAACGACGACATAAAAGAATGCGGCGTTTTATGCAACTGCCTTGCAAGAGGAAACTTGCTCACATTTCATTCCCGGTAGGGAGAGTCGCTTGTTGGGAGCACGTTTGGAGAATGCGGGTAGAATCCGCTTTGTTCAGTGCTGGCTGCATGCTGTGGCTGCTCCCAGACTGCTGCTGCTGCTGCTTGGCGTCTACGGTCATGTGGAGGCTCTCGGCGACTCCCCCTGGCGGAGCTCCGCACTGGGGCCATCGCTCACTTTTTCTGGGCTCAAGGTCGCTGTCTGCAGCGCCTCGGGGAGAGGGAGGTCAGTTTGGGATAACGCTGTCAAGGAGCTGCAAAGCCAGATCAGAAATTTGCACGCCACCCTGGAGAGGGATAAGCCGCGCCGGCATTCTAACGGCAATAATGGAAAGTCGACCTGAAAGAGAGAGAGGAAAAATGACGAAGGCGTGACGATGTGAATCGGCGCGGTGAGGAAGGGCCACTTTTGAAAGTCCAACTTTTCGGGCGCTGCAGGTAAACCCTCCCTGAACAGCTGAGGGGAGCGAGCAGTGGGTGGTGCCGCCGCTCCCCGCCGGGGGATCATGACAAGGGCTTCAGAGTAAGATTGGGTCGATGTTTACGCGAGAGGGAAATGCTTGCGGGGGGGGGGAAACATCTTTAAATGGCCGCCTAACATTGCGTCGGTGTGTGAGTGAGAGGAGCACTGTCACTTTAAAAGGACTTGTCTCTCTGCAGGTCCCTGGCAGCGCGAGCCGAGCTTTCCGTCTGCTCCAGGGGCGGAGAACGCGCGCCGCAGTTGGAATGTATCGGCCTGCGGTGGCCAATGAGAGCCGCCTGACTTGTCACTGTTTTTGTTACATTGAGGTGCACGTTCGATCCCAACTCGCTACATTGTAGCTGCACTTGAGGGAATTCCCTGTTGGGGCTCTCTCTCTCTCTGTCAATCCATCTCTCTCAATCACTTTCCACTCCAACTTCTTGGGGGCGGGGGTTCGCTACCCCTCAACGCCTGTATCTCTCTCTCTCTCTCTGTCCATGGGGAAGGAGGGTTGGGCGAAATGTTTGCTGAAACGCAGCCCTCCCTCCCGCACTCCAAGAAAGGAGCCGTGCTCGCTCCTGCACGGGAGCGGTGCGCCTCTTAGGAAAATCCCGCTGGAATATGCTCCGTGTAAGTAGCTCGCATGAGACTGACACGTCGCCTGTGGAAGGCGTCCAGATTTTTTTTTAGGAAATGTCCTGAAACCAGTTGGTGTGTGCGGACCTCCGGGAGGAGTGGAAGGAAACGCTTTCCTTACACTGGAAGTAGAAGGAGTTGTTGCGATTTGTTTTTGTTTTTGTTTTCTGTGTGTTGGCGTTGCAAGTCACAACACCGTCGGACGCCTCCGGGTGTTCCACTAGAGAACTGAGTAGATCGTCGAGGCAATTCATTTAGTTTGGGGTGTGCATGGTATTTCCCCTTCCCGAGGAAGAGATTGTAGCTAGTGCAGGACTGACCTCTATATTCTCTTAACACTTAGCCCACTCTGTGCTCCGGTTCATTTTTTTTTCAATGTTGATGTTATGGCAGTGACATTTATTTTTCGGCTGGTTGACTGCGGTCTTAACATAAGACGCAGGTTAGTCGAAGGAATGCTGAGCAGTCGAGAGGTGAAGCAAATACCCGCCAGAAGAAAGCGCTTGCAGGTTAACAAATGCACTTTCCTTTTCGCCGGGATAACTGATTGGAATAGAAGTCAGTTTAACTTGGTCCCTCTGCATTTAAGTATTGGTGTTTCAATACTTTTTTGTTTTTCTTTTTTTCAATTTCGTGTAGTTTCTCATAATAAACGATGACCGTTTACCTTGGCCCAGCGATCGAATGTTTGGGGATTCGAGTTCCCCTGGAGAACTGAGCCTCTGCACTTCGGCTCACTGCTGAGGGAAGTGCTGGCCTGTCCGGATGGAGGGCTCTGAACAAATGATCACATCTCTGTTAATAATGCCATGAGATTGTCAGTATTCAAAGAGCAGGAACCTCGTCAAAATGTATCTCTTTACTGACATTTCTAGAACAGTTTGTTCTAGATATTGTAGTAAAGGTGATGGGGAGACCACCAGCCCTCTCTGTTCTGAGTGAGTCTGTCTGATAGTAACTCAAAGTAGACCACATTGCACTTCGAACAACTCAGTTTCTGCAATTGTTTGTATTGCCTTGCTCATCCATAAGTTTGGCTACACTTGACATTCCAAGTATGTGAAAGGCTATATTTGTAATTTGCATATGAATTTGCTACATTTACTCACTTCTCTCCTTCCTGTGCCTCGTGGCTTTTGAAGCAGATAAAGCACATGCTTACATCTGTTCCCAAAGTTGGTTTTGTTCTGAGTGCAGGTTGCCAATCTGTTTCTAGATTAGAGTGATGCTGGAAAAGCGCAGCAGTTCAGGCAGCATCCGAGGAGCAGGAAAATTGACTGTAGGCTCTATGCTACTTTCTCCCCACCCCCACCCCCACCCTCCTCTCATTTATCTCTCCATCCTGCAAGCACTCTGCCAATATTCCTGATGAAGGGCTTTTTCCCAAAACATCGATTTTCCTGCTTCTCGGATGCTACCTGAACTGCTGTGCTCTTCCAGCACCACTCTAATCTAGACTCTGGTTTCCAGCATCTGCAGTCATTGTTTTTACCGGGTTGCCAATCTGTTGTCAGAGGCTGGAGCTTGAGAGGCAGTACAACACAGTGTGATTGACGTACAGACGTGGATTGCTTTTGGGGAAGTGTAAATATATGAGAAGCAAGGATGCCATTTTTGGTTTAGAAACTTAATTTTGCCTTTTGATATTCTCTCCTGTCTGTAACAGTGATTGCAGTCTTATAGACTATCCTCCTCCAACACTTCGTCATCCAGCGGAGTGGGACTGGTTTCTGTGAGGTTGCTTATTATGCAGCCCGTGCTTGGATGTGAGGAAATGTTTTCCCCCTTACCCCTACCCCTATCCCTACCCCTACCCCTACCCATCCATCCCGATGCCTTTTAAGTGTTGCAATTGTACCAGCCTCCACTTCCTCTGGCAGCTTATTCCATACACGTACCACTTTGAGTGACAGATTTGCTCCTTAGGTCTCTTTTAGATCTTTCCCCTCTCACCCTAAACCTATACCCTCTAGTTCTGGACTCCCCCAACCCCAGGGAAAAGACTTTGCCTATTTATGCTATCCATGCCCCTCAATTTTGTAAATCTCTAAAAGGTCACCCTTCAGCCTCTGACACTCCAGGGAAAACAGCCCCAGCCTGTTCAACCTCTCCCTATAGCTCAAATCCTCCAACCCTGGCAACATCCTTTTAAATCTTTTCTGAATCCTTTCAAGTTTCACAATATCTTTCCGATAGGAAGGAGACCAGAATTACACACAATATTCCAACTGTGGCCTAACCAATGTCCTGTACAGCTGCAACATGACCTCCCAACTCCTGTACTCAATACTCTGACCAATAAAGGAAAGCATACCAAACGTTGCCTTCACTATCCTATCTACCTGTGACTCCACTTTTAAGGAGCTATGAACCTGCACTCCAAGGTCTCTTTGTTCAGCAACACGCCCTAGGACCTTACCATTAAGTGTATAAGTCCTGCTAAGATTTGCTTTCCCAAAATGCAGCACCTCACATTTATCTGAATTAAACTCCATCTGCCACTTCTCAGCCCATTGGCCCATTGCTTGAATTATTGCTTCTTGATCATCCCTGATTTTAAATACTTCTATAGTTACATGAAGAATAAAAGGATGACTAGGGTAGGAATAGGGCCAGTCAAAAACAGAAGTGGGAAATTGAGTGTGGTCCCTGTGGAGATTGGAAAGGTGATAAACAAATATTTCTCCTCTGTTTTCATTCTGGATAAGGAGAATATTGTAGAGAAGACTGAGATACGGAGTGTTAGACGAGAAAGGTTTGAGGTTATTAAGAGGAGGTGCTAGCTATTTTCATACCTTCCAGAATTGATAAGTCCCCTGGGCTGGATGGGATTTATGAGAGGATTCTCTCTGAAGCTATGGAGGAGGTGGCGGAGCCTTTGGCTTTGATCTTTGAGTTATCATTGTCTACAGGATTAGTACCAGAGGACTGGAGGATTGCAAATGTTGTTCCCTTGTTCATGAAGGGCAATAAAGATGACCCAAGTAATTATTGACCAGTCAGCCTGATGTCTGTTGTAGGAAATGTTTTGGAAAGATAGGATTTATAATCATCTATCAAGCAACAATTTGATTAGAGATAGTCAACATGGTTTCATCAAGGACAGGCTGTGTCTCTCAAAACCTGATTGAGTTTTTGGAGAATGTGACCAAGCATGTGGATGACGCTAGGGCAGTTGTCATGGTGTGCATGGACTGCAGTCAAGCTTTTAATAATGTTCCATATGGTAGGCTTTTGGAGAAAATTTGGAGGCATGGGATTGAGGGTGACTTAGCAGTTTGGATTAGAAACTGGTTTTCTGAAATAAGGCAGCAAGTGGTGGTTGATGGAAAATATTCAGCCTGGAGTCCGCTTACTAGTGGTGTGCCACAAGGATCAGTTTTGGGACCACTGCTGTTTGTCATTTTCATAAATGACTTGAATGCAGGCGTAGGTAGATGGGTTAATAAGTTTGCAGACGACACTAAAGTCGGTGGCCAGCTGAATGGCCATGCTAAATTGCCCATAGTGTTAGCTGCATTAGTCAGAGGGCAATGGATCTGGGTGGGTTACTCTTCAGAGGGGCAGTGTGGACTTGTTGGCCCAAAGGGCCTGTTTCTGCGCTGTAGGGAATCTAATCTAATCTAATCATGATGATGTTGGCTTGTACGAGGGGCATAACTGCAAATTGAGGGTGATAGATTTAAGGCAGACATCAGAGGCAGGTTCTTTACTCAGAGTGATGAGGGCGTGGAATGCCCTACCTGTCAAAGAAGTTAACTCACCCACATTAGGGGCATTTAAACAGTCCTTCTGTAAGCCTATGGATGATGATGGGATAATGTAGGGGGATGGGCTTAGGTTAGTTCACAGGTCAGCGCAACATCGAGGGCCGAAGGTCTGTTCTGTGCTATATTGTTCTAAGTTCTATCTGCTGCAATCTTTAAATTCTGGAATTTCCACATTGAACTATTTAGTTTATTTCTATATTTCCACTCTTGTTTAAGGTACTCTGCCTCTTTTTGGTTTCCTGCCTTTCTGTGTTCTTATGTGATCCAATATCACTTTGCTTTGTAATGTTTCTTCAGAATTTCTTGAGGCTTTATTATGTTAAAGGTGTTATATAAGAACAAGTTCAAGTAAATGCTGCGACACAATTGACTGTCCATGTCCAGCTTCCCATCCTTTTGTTCTCTGTAAACTTCAGTTCAACTAGAAGTTTGTTGCTGACATTCTGTCTGCACTAAGTCCTAATTAATTTACAATGAGTCCCACCCTCTTAATTGTTCCAATTTAACATTCTTTGGATACATCTTTAAATTCTTCATGCTCTCCTCCCTCCCGAACTCCACAAATTCCTGAGACCAGCTTGAACTCTGCAATTCTCTGGTTCAGGACCGTTGTCCATCTCTATTCCTTCTTGTCCACATGCCACATTCTGACATCCTCTTCTTCTGACCCCTCTTTTCCTTGAAGTCCACCTTTTCTTGCTATTAGTTTCTTGATGGTTTGCATTTCTGGACCTCTGTTGGACTTTTTGATGGCAATGTTGTGATTTACATGCAAGGTTTTAATGCTAAGAACTGGCAACTTTAAAGCAAGACTTCTTGTATGAGGACATGTGATTGTGTTTCTTAAACCTATTGTGTGCAATGGTTTATTTGAATAATTTTTCCTGTTTAACTGATTTATATTTTAGTGATTAATTAACTTAAATTCCTTCCACTGTGACTGGCATGTACTTGCTGGAATATTATGTCCATAATAAATACAATTCAAATCATGCTTCTATGTGTTTATCAGAGTTTGTTATCATTTAGCCATAAAGACTACAACTATTTTGTTTGTGGCAATCCCTGTGACAATACTAATGTGAGATATTTAAACAAACGATTAACTTGTAGTAGATCTGGTTCACACTGCTGCAGCAATAAATAGATTGCTGCCCCCTGCCCCCCGACTATCTCTCCCACATTCTCCTGTTCTCGTGAAGACCTTGATGCTGCCACTCTATCGATGTGGGTAGCTGTCCACCACCTGGTCTACTTCATTTTGAAACTGTATTTTTTCTGGTTTTTTCTTCTAATTCTTACAGCACGTTGTTATTGTAATGGATGGCCATGCTACATGCATGGGTGATCATGAGTAGAAATTCTGGACTACAGTTGCTTTATCTTGAGCTTTCAGCCATTCACCGCAGTCTCCGCATGGAGATAATAGTCCAGATGTCTTGGGCTGTGGGTGTCTGCACAGACTCTGTCCTTGAGGCAGCTTCATCCTTATCACTAAGGCTCTTCAACTCCTTTTGTGCTAATAATATTCCTTTATTTACAACTGTTTCACAGGTTATCAGATCCAGCTCTCCAGTGTATTGTTTAAGGCCTCTCTCTTTTCATGTGCTCATTCTAAACTGGCACTTTTGCGCTTACTGATAACAGAGTCATGTCATAATGACTTCATAATTTACAAGAATCTAATTTTAAAACAATGACTTAGCATAAATGGGAACCTGTTCCACTATTCCTGAGTTGGAAGCAAAATATGCAATAACTAACAACAAGCCTGTCTTGCCTTGCTGTATGTTCAAATCAACATCATACTCTGTACTTCAGTCCTGTGATAGCTCAGTGAAGTTGGTGTAATTTTGTTGCTTTTTAAAGATGATTGTGGTCTGTTGTGTTAAGCACAAGTGGATTAATAGTGCTATTATCTGAAGCTCTGTTAATAATGCTTATATTATTTACAAATTCTGTTTTTGGCATGACGTGACGTTGAAAAATAGGTTTAAGTTGAATGCAGTGTGGATAAAAATTAATACTTTAAAAACATGCATTGTTTACCATAACAACTGCCTTTGAAGATAGCAAAAGATATATTTATGTAGCTGTTTATAATAACCTAAAGTCTTTAAAAAGTACTTCTGAAATTTAGCCATTATAGTATGTAGAAAATAAATAACTTTTCGCAAGATCGCATAAACTAGAAAATTGATGACCAGACAATCTATCCTCTTGATGCTAATTGAGAAATAACTATTGACCAGATCACAGAGAATGATTTGTTGGCTTTTCAAAATAGTGCTTTGGAAGCTTTTTATGTCAATCAGCAAGAGCAGTTGGAACCTCCTTTTTAAACTGAAAACAGAACCTCTGACAGTGCAGTAGTTCCTCAGTGCTGTTTTGAAACGTCAACGTTGATTTGTCAAGAGAGGGGAGCATTAAATCAACTTCATTGCATTGGGTTTTCATCAGAAAAGTAGGGAAAATTCACATCAGCTATTTGGAATAGGTAGCATTCGGAAATGCATACACTACTATGGGAGGTAAATGAAATACAGTGCAAATACAGTAAGATGTTTCTAGATAGCCTCCATGTGAATCTATTTAAAATAATTGACTTGCACATTTTAAGCAACTGTTTTATTATTTTTAATTCAGTGAGAAAATAGTGATTTGCTGTGTTCTTAGTAGTGAGACAAATGCAGCATGTTTAGTGTTTTGTTTGAGAAGTTCAACATTGTTGTAGTACACTCCTCTCATAGAGACAGCTAATTTTTAAATAGTGTTTAAATTTCCAGTGTTTGATTAATTTGAAGGAGTCATGCCAGATTTCAAATTTTAGACTTTTATTGTAACAATCTAATTAAAATCAACATTGACTAAACATTTCTTGGGCAACTAAAATTCTTAAACTACAAGTTGTCCTGATTAATGTCTTAAGGCACCAATAAGCGTTTACTGCAGGGAATAGAGTAAACTACCAGGCAGTCTGTAAGTCTACACAAAGCCAAAACAGTTGGCTTTGTCTGTGTTCCAGCTTGAAATATGGCACATGGGTTATTCAGTAAGTTTTAACCAGTGGTAGTCAACACTTTGCCTGTTGCCAAGCAATACTAGGAGGAGTTACATGCTGATTGTTATTATTTCTCTTTACTTTGAGTTTAAAGAGATTGTAAAAGATTTTTGAACATGTCTCAGACTACTAATACTTGAATATCCAAAGTCCCTTTGAAACTAACCAGAGTTTCTTTTACTAATGGGTGACAATTGTTTAACCGCAGACTACATGCGATCAGAAAGGATAGTTGTGTTCATGTTGACATCAAATTGTTTGCTTTTTGTTTTAAAGAAAGCTTTTTAAAATAGATGCAAACATTTCAAGTGTTGTCCTAAATGGATTAGAGTAATCAATAATATTATTTGTATATGTAGCACTGTGTAAGATTTATACATAATTCGATGTTAGTACAATTTTTTTTATCTCTTGGAAGGAATATCAAAGTAGGCATGGCCACAGGTGGTTCTCATATTTGCTTTTCCTTAGGAAAAATTTGAGGTTTTGTCGGCATTGCCTGAGTGGGAAAGTATTTATCTGGAGGTCATGTTGTGGTGAAATTTCAGTACTGATAGCAATGCTTTTTGTTCTTTTTGGAATGTCTTCAATTTACAGTTGAAGGATTTTTTTGTAGTTTAGTATTTTTATAAAATATTTTTGTAGTTACTCTAATTTTGACTGTTTGAAATTTATTTACTTAGAATTTCAAAGCTGAACTGTTTAACTGTAGGAAATTAGGTCCTGTCACTTCAATTTTTTTGAACTATTTTAACTACTATGTACATATGGTTCTTCAGTTTTTTAAAAATAAAATCAGAAGTCAAAGTGCGGTCAAGTTAATTAATTCTGAACTTTAGACTTTTCACTAACAGATTAACTACACTACTTAGTCTGACAGCCTGTTGAGCATGCTCTATCATTCAGTGAGATCAGAGCAGATTTAGATCCTCAATCTAAAGTGGATGAATATCTTCTATCACTTGATATCCCTGAATATATATACCTTAGATTTAACTGTATTAATAGAGTTAGCATTTTGTTCCTTTTTTTATGGGAGAGTTCCACACTTCTACCCTTTTTATGTGAAGAAGAATTTTGTTATAGTCCTCTTGAGTGATTTGCTCCTGTGTTATCTGTCACCATTGCCCTTTCCTCAAAGCTAAATATACTTGATCGTGATATTATTGTAAACTCTCAGTGTATTTCCACATTGCCTTTCATTCCCAAGTTCCTTGAATATATTGACTCCCAGATCAATGCCATTCTTCTTGGAACTCCATACCTGAATCCCTCCAATCAGGTTTCCACGGTGATCCAGTTCTGAGCTAGTTCTTAGAATGTCATTTGTTACCTTGATATGTGGTTTTGACAAATTTGAACTTTTCTCCTTGACCTACCTGCAACCTTCAATGTGGTTGGCCACACCGTTCTTTTTCTCCTGCCTCTCCATTGTCATATAGTTCGATGGAATTGCTCTTGCCTGGTATCAGTGTTCCCTGTCTCATCATAGCCAGAGCATCATATGCAATGTTTTCTCTTCCTGCTCCCATACCAGTCTGTCTTTGTAATACTACTCATCTTTGCTCCTTCCTCCACTCTTCTGCAATTGAAACCTTCATCTGTGCCTTTCTTACCTCTCCAGTGACTTTTGCAATGTAGTCAGGCTGTCCTCCCACATTCTGCTATTCCTATCCTATCCTTGCTTATTCAAACCTGTGTTGCCCATGTCCTAATTCATCCAAGATCTCCTATCAGTCCTCTAACTCACTGACCTATATTAAATTCCAATTAAACAATAAATCTACTTGTTAAATCTCTTATTCTTGTTTTCACATCTTAATTGGACCAGCCTCTTATCCTTTGTAAACTCCTCCAGCCCTAAAATCATCCAAGATATTTGAGATTTTAGTTCTGGTCTCTTGAACATTCATGACTTTTAATCACTTCACCATAGGCAGTTGAAGGTAAGGATGCCAATGTCCTAAACTCAGAATCCCTCCTTAAACCTTGCGCTCACAAGCCATTTCATAAAAGGTACCACATTGACCAAGCTTCTGCTCATCCATCCTAATATTTCCCCTATGTATTGCAGTGTCACACTTGGTTTTGAATGCAAATCTTCTGAGACCTTTTTAATTGTGCTGAAAACATTGTGTAAACAATTATCTCTTGCTGTCTAGTTTTAAAGACTAGCGTTACATTAGCCGTTTTTCTCTAACAGTACTTTCTACCTGCCCACTACATTTTAGTCATGTACATGACTTCCTAAACCCTATGGACCTTCAGATTTCCACTGATTCTTTCTTAAAATAAAACTGATCTATCATTTCTTGGCCCCAAGGGCTGTCTTCACACTTGCCTGTCTTGATATTCCTCTGCTGTAGTTGTACATTTGCCCAGAATTGTAAAGAGGCATTGATAAATAATACCCCCATCAGCACTCTTCAATATTTCATGAATCATTGTGTCATGAGCAAACTTAGATGATACCAAACAGCCCTTTACTTAAATCAATGTACCGCTGCTTGATGATAAACCATTAATAAAGGAAAGTAAAGCATCACTGACGCTGTTTATTTTCACATCATTTTACCACTGGCAGAAAGTTACACTATAAAGTTAGAACCTGATGGCACTGCTACTGATTTTGCCTGAAGAGAAATGTTGACCATGGATGTGGGCACTGATGTGTTATTTTATCTTAAGTCTTTTTTTTGAAGAGATTGTAATGGCAAACTGACTACTGAAGATGACTTAAGCAAATGGTTTAGGATGCCTTGGGTTTTTTTAAAAACAGCCTGAATGGGTGTGGTCACCTCTCTCAGATCCAGATTGTTGTTTTGGGTTTTTTTTTACAGTATCTCAGAAGCTGTTTGGAGTTTCAGAAGATTTGGGAGCTTGAGTGAATGATTTCCAGCTGCTACGTTCTCTGAAATTTCTCTTTATGCTTTTTTTTTCCTCCTGGAATGGAGAACTGCATGTAAGAATCTGTCTGAATTTGTCTCTTTGCTAAGTGGTGTGTTTATGGGATGTTACTATGTTAGAACAGTTAATTAGTAATGGTTACTGTATCTATTATTCATTTATGTTATGCCAAAGTTAATTTATTCTAAATTCCTCTTTCTTTTGTATTTTAACTATGGCATTTTGCATAACATTGAGCAGTTTGATCAATCGCATCACGTCTAGAACACATGCTTTACGTCCACCTTTAATATAAGAAGTAGTTAGGGCTACCATCTTAAAATATTTTGAGGGGATTTGATCTGGTCCATAACAGATGGCAAAGCTGACATTTTATTGATTGCTCTAATTTACCTTAGGTGGTAGCAGCAGCCTTCTTGAATTGATACATAGCATACAATAAAAGTACTGCCGCAATACTGCTAGGCAGAGAGTTCCAAGTTTTTTTTAAAAACAGTAATAATAAAGGATTGATGGATGGGAGGTGAACTTGGAGCACTTTATCAACATGACCATGGAGATCTGGAACATTTTTTGCCAAAAGGCTGTAAATGCTGTGTTAGTTGAGATTTTCAAGACTGAGATTTGCACATCCATTTGGGTAAAGTATTAAGGAATATGGAATACAAGTTGCTAAATGGGGTTGAGGTATAGATCAGCCGCAATGCAATTAACTAGGCGTGAGGGGCTGAATGACTTACCTTGTGTCTTGAGCAGGCTGACCTTACAAAGCATTTTGTACAGTTTGAGGTGTTACTCTTTTGGATGAGACATTTAATCTTTTAGTGAACATAAGCTATAGTCCTCTTCAAAGGAGTGCACAAGAAATTGCTGTGTTCTGGTCAGTAGTTAAGTTTAAAACATCAGTAAAATCATTGATCTGGTCAGTTATCTCATCGCTGTTTGTGGGACCTTGCTGCAATAATTTTTTTTTTAAATGTAGGAAACTTTAGATACAATGACTGGCTCTTCAGACATCCAACATGGTCTGTAAAGCTTTTTTTTAACTTTCACTGGTTATGAAAGATGTATATAAAGCATCCTAAGGTTAACATGCAGGTTCGTTTGGCAGTTAAGAATGCAAATGCAGTGATAGCATTCATGTTGAGAGGGCTAGAATTCAAGAGCAGGAATATACAGTCAAGGCTGCATAAGGCTCTGGTCAGACCGCATTTGGAATATTGTGAGCAGCTTTGTGCCCAGTATCGAAGGGTGGATGTGCTGGCCTTGGTGGAGGTCCAGAGGCGGTTCACAAGAATAACCCCAGAAATGAAATGCTTGTCACATGAGGAGTGGTTGAGGACTCTAGATCTGTACTCGATGGAGTTTAGAAGGGTGAGGGGGGAATCTCATTGAAACTTGCAGAATACTGAGTGGCTTGTATAGAATGGACATGGAGAAGATGGATCCACTTGTAGGAGAGACTAGGACCTGAGGGCACAGCCTCAGTGATAGCACAACCTTTTAGAACTAAGATGAGGAGGAATTTCTTCAGCCAAAAGTGGGTGAATTACCGCCAGTGATGCCACAGTGTAGGAGCAATACAGTGAGTGTGTTTCCAGTGTTTTAAATGAATTGTGATTCTCTCGCTGCCTGACTCCCCAGTAGCTGTCCAGCCTGTGCCTGCTCATTGCTGTGCTGTCTCACTGTTTGCTGGAGCCAGGAGTCAGGGAGGAAACGAGCCAGTTAAGTTGGGAACAGGGCACCAAGGACATGGTGAAATGGCAAATTGGATGAAGGTGGTGATGATACATTAGGTGTCAATGACATGGGTAAATTTGGCAGCAGGTTCAGCTTCAGGTGCACAAACATCTCATCAGCAGTGTTGCAAGATGGATGGGGAGAAAATTGTGATTCTCTCGCTGCCTGACTCCCCAGTAAAAATTCCCCAGAGAAAATTGGTGGGTGGCACAGTGGTTAGCACTGCTGCCTCACAGCGCCTGAGACCCGGGTTCAATTCCCGACTCGGGCGACTGACTGTGTGGAGTTTGCACGTTCTCCCGTGTCTGCGTGGGTTTCCTCCGGGTGCTTCGGTTTCCTCCCACAGTCCAAAGATGTGCGGGTTAGGTGAATTGGCCATGCTAAATTGTCCGTAGTGTTAGGTAAGGGGTAAATGTAGGGGTATGGGTGGGTTGTGCTTCAGCGGGTCGGTGTGGACTTGTTGGGCCGAAGGGCCTGTTTCCACACTGTAAATAATCTAATCTAATCTAAAATTGTGGCTGCAAGAGCTGCTCCTTTTGTTTTGTGAGGTATTTTCATTGTTGGAGCTGATTTCCTTGACTATTAGGAGCAACAATTACTGTTATATAAGGTGTTGCATTGTTTTGGAACATTGAGAGGAGGAAAAAGGTCAAAAACACAGCACTTTAAAAGGAGGGAGAGAGACAAAGGTAGTGACTACATGAGAAGTGAATACAACTGAGCAGTAAACCTGCACTACTGTCTGACGCAACAGTAATCTGCACACCTAATTGCCCCTGCTGTTTTGGTTTCAAATGTCTCTGGACATTGGAGTTTCCCTGAGGAAAAATTAACAAACAAATATTTACAAGGATGTTGCCAGGGTTGGAAGGTTTGAGCTATTGGGAGAGGCTGAGTAGACTGACAGTACATTCCCTAGAGTGTCCGAGGCTGAGGTGTGACCTTAGAGATTTATAGTAGCATGAAGGGCATGGATAGGGTGAACAGCCAAGGTCTTTTCCCCAGGATAGAGGAGTCCAAAACTAGAGAGCATAGGTTTAAGGTGTGAGGGGAAACATTTTAAAAGGAACTTAAGGGGCAATTTTTTCATGCAGAAGGTTGTGCGCATATGGAATGAGCTGCCAGAGGAAGATGTGGAGGCTGGTATAATTACAACATTTTAAAAGACATCTGGATGGGTATATAAATAGGAAGCATTTTCAGGGCTATCGGCCAAATGCTGGCAAATGGAGCTAGATTTATTTAGGATATCTGGTTGACACGGACAAATTGCACTGAAGGGTCTATAGTATTTCCATGCTGTATATCTCTATAACTCTATTTAGTATGTGGTTCACACTTCCTGCAGTTTGACACTTAGGCAGCTTGTTGATTTTTAAGGGGCACTATTCTCTCTTTAGTTACTCTTTTACCTCTGTGTATTTGTAGAATCTCTTTGGATTCTCCTTAACCCTATTTTCCAAAGTTATCTCATGCCCCCTTTTTGCCCTCTGGATTTCCTTCTTAAGTATACTGCTCCAGCCTTATACTCTTTTAGGGATTCACTCCATCCCAATTAGCACTACCTGATATATGCTTTTTCTTTTTTCTCGACCAGAGCCTCAATTTTTCTCGTCATCCAGCATTTGCTATACCTACCAGCCTTGCCCTTCGCACTAACGAGAACGTACAGTTTCTGAACTTCCATTATCTCATTTTTTGAAGGCCTCCCACTTTCCAGCCGTCCCTTTACCTGCGAATAATTGCCACCAATTAACTTTCGAAAGTTCTTATCTAATACCATCAAAATTAACCTTCCTCCAATTTAGATCTTTAACTTTTAGGTCAGGTCTAACCTTTTCCTTTTAACAATTTTTAGAATTATAATCACTTGCCCCTAAGCACTTCCCCACTGACACCTCTGTCACTTGCCCTGCCTTAGTTCCCCTAGAAAAGGTAGTGTTTTGCTACTTCTCTAATAGGTATGTCGGCATATTGAATAAGAGAATTTTCTCGTACATGCTTAACAAATTCCTGATCATCCAAGCCCTGATCATAAATCCCATGTTTTATGAAATAAATTAAATCTGCAGAGACACCTATTAACCACAACCAAGATATTTTCAAAACTATCAATTGCCTCCAACATTTGATACAAAAATGTTCATTACATTTCTGAATTAGTTTGTCATTATCCAAAGGATCCCACTCTGGATCAGATTTGGAATAAGTAATTTGGGCATCAAGCTCGCATAGTCATACAGCACAGAAACAGAGCCTTCGGTTCAACCTTCTGGAACACTAAAAATCTTCATTCGATTGAATGACTACACCAGCCAGTTTTTGGTCTGAAGTCTTAGCTGGGTCTGGGTTTCATTTGGTCCAATTAAATGTGTACATACACATTGCATTTCTGGAGACTGTTTTGAGGACCGACTCTGATACATGTTTCCCAGGTTAATAGTCCTGTAGCTGGTCTGTGTCCCCGTTTCCTCAGGTCAGATCCTTTCTTCCATCCTCACCTCAGGTTTTCAGCATCACTGAAGTCACTTGCTGTAGAAAAGTAATTTGACAAGTTAGCAAATGTTACAACTTTTAGCTTGAAACACCTTTGTACTTCTGCCATTTCTGTTTGTCATTTGACACAATAGGTGCTCTGTACTCTCATGCTTTAAACTCCTGCATATCTTCTTGGCAATACAACCTGTATGATCTGCTTGATTCCACAGGCTGACTTAAGGTGAAGAATTAAAATCAATTCCTAAAAACAAGTATTGTACATCCCAACAGAAAAGGGGGTGGAGGAGTGACTTGACACTGAGTATGGGCATGAATATTTGCTGAGAAGTGGGATTGTCTTGTGTGTCAGATCAATGTGTATGCTGCGATCGATATTAATTATGGATCTTTGGTCTCTCTTTCTTGACCTATCGATTGCTGAAAAATGATACGATTCTATCTGAACTTATCTCTTCAAAATTTTAAACACTTTTTTATCTCAATTTATTTTGTTAAGATGACAAAAAAACATATTTCTGTTTTTCCAAGTTTTTTTCATGCCTTTGTTTTCCTTTATAACGTGCACTATTTTGAATCTATCCTACTTCTGTTTATGACATTTATAAAGACCAAACCTTTTTATTTTTCTGTGTTTTTGATTGTGAACCAAAATGGAAAAAGGACTATTTTTAAAAACCAATGATTGTGGAAAGCATTTTGCAGTTTTTTTTTAAAAGCTGGTTACACACTATTTTAAAAAAGAAATGCTGTTTACACAGATTATTCTAGCAGTGGGGAGGTTACTGCAAATGAGAGGAAAACCAGAAGAGAACTGCGAAGAGGCTCTGATACAATTAATGAAGCCAGGGGAGAGTACAAAGAGATTTGGCCAGCAACAAATAGCTAATTGGTCTGTGGAGTGGTGACCAGTTGTCAACAATCAAGGGTTTCTGCCTGCCAACAACTGTGATTATTTCCCCAGTAGCTAAGCAGCTTGTGGATGTGAATAATGCTGCCAGAAGTGTTCGGATCTCTTGAAGGGGAGATGATGAGCTTTATTCTGAAAATTGAAAAAAAAACCTGAAACCTGGAGAAAACCAGTTTATTTTCTCTTTGTATTTGCTCCAGGCTGTTGCTTATTACCAACAAGTCAAAGACTTTTAAATTGTGAAGCAATCAGTCTGTGTCTTCTGCAAGCAAATGAAAGTCTCTCTTCCTCAGGTACTGAGGAGGAACAAGTCCTGACAAGCTAAAGGATCATCTCCGTGAGCCATGTGGCAGAAGCCATTGAACTGACCGTCCGGCTTTTCTCTTTGTCCAAAACACTAACATCTTTATCTCTGTATATGCCGCCTGTATGTGTAATGGGAGTTTTTCAAAGATGGTAAAGTTTGAACTGGTAGAGTTATATACTGAATGGCCATGAACTTTGTAGTTAGAGTCTGTTTGTAATAAACAGCCTGTTGTTAAATACAGAAACCTGGTCTGTGCTTTCTATCAACGTGGACGTTAAAAGACAGGAAAATTGGGGAACTTTGTATTTTTTTGATTATAATCTCCTAACATTTGTGATGACTCCAGGAATTTCCAACATGTTACCCCAATGTGGTGTGACAATATAATTACTACTATTGTTCTTTTAGTAAAAGTTTGTCACTCTCTGCTTGGTTGCAATAGATTCCACTTGCCATGTTTCAGCATATTTCTCTTAGTTGTATCAGTGCTTTTCCTTTTGGTCTTCTAATGAATTAATTGGTACCTCATTTTAGTGTGAAGTATAACTCAATCTTTTTCCCCAAAAACGAGCAACACTGCTCATTCATGGGCAGCACAGTGGTTAGCACTGTTGCCTCATCGCGCCAGAGACCCGGGTTCAATTCCCGTCTCAGGCGACTGACTGTGTGGAGTTTGCACATTCTCCCCGTGTCTGCGTGGGTTTCCTCCAGGTGCTCCAGTTTCCTCCCACAGCCCAAAAATGTGCAGGTTAGGTGAATTGGCCATGCTAAATTGCCCGTAGTATTAGGTGAAGGGGTAAATGTAGGAGAATGGGTCTGTGTGGGATGCACTTCGGAGGGTTGGTGTGGACTTGTTGGGCCAAAGGGCCTGTTTCCACACTGTAAGTAATCTAATCTAATCTAATTCAGATCTGGGTTTGCAAAAAAGGGGGTCATGTAAATTGTTTGAATTAAAAAGTCCCAGTTGTGACAATGACATTATTTTAGATTACAATCATTCATAATGGTATCATAGTTGCATTTTAAGGTTAACTTCACATCATAAAATATGGGATGCATTACTGCTTATAAAGTTGGACCAGTTGCCGCTTACTTTGCAGGAATTAATTTACATTAATTCCTAACTGATGGCTTCGTAGTTCAATTTGCATTTAAGTCAGCAGTAGCAGTTTGAGTTCTTGTAAGAGCTTTCAGGATAATGTCAGTGTGCCTACTTTGAAACACTGAACAAACCCGGTGCTTGTCTGCAGACCACAGTCCAAAGCAAGAATTCTTTTCTTTTTTAACTGCTAAAGGTGGTTTCTTTTAAAGTGCAGTTTTGCAATATGTTCTTTCCCTACCTTGTTATCTATTCACTAGAAAGAATGGTGGGTAATATTATTTTGATAGTAACATATACAAGTATAGTACTTAGCTCGACTTAATTTTTTTTCTCTCTGTTCTCTTCCTCCTATCCTCACATTGCTGCATGGAAAATCTTGTCTCCAGCTCATTGTTGTTGCCAAAATGATGCCACCCAGTCAGGCCCAAGAATTCAAATAATTGATGTCCCACTCCCAGCCAAAAAGTCACAAGCTCGGCTATCGATATCATCTAGTGTTTAGACTCCTACACTTTAGGTAAGTGAGAATGGTGATTTTTTTCTATGCTTCAATATCAGAAACTATCAATATCTTGGTTTTAAGCCACATAATGTCGTAAGTTGACACAATTCTTTGAGCAAAAATATAAGTTAGTCTCTCCTAAGGTCAACAGTGTATTGTATTTTGATGCATAGTATAAATATTTCATGAAATGCTTTAAATTTATCGTTCATTCTTAGATCCAGGCCGATTGTTTGTAAGTGACAATAAATTGAACACGTAATTTCTAAGACTAACTATTGCTTGATTTGATATTTTTATTAGCTTTTTTTGAATTTTGACAGCCAGGAGCAGGTTGAGCTGGAGACTTGGGGAGTCAGCAAAAGTAAGAATTCCCTGTATGTGCAGGGCAAGGCAGACATTGGGCTGAGAATTAAACATATGGGGAGAAAGCCACAACATCTGGTCATATTGGGAATAGATGGTGATGGTTTTATTTTACTCTGTCATTGAAGTATTTCACAAAGTCTTTATTTGTATACAGATATTATTCTTGGTGATCTTGATTGTAATTTAAAAGTGTGTGTTTTGTAATGGATATGAGACCTGAGGTTTTGTTGTCCAAACAGCAGATTAATGGTAGGTTAATCTGTGTGATTGTGCGCAAATAGGGACATATTTAAGGACACTCGGTGTAGTATTCCTACCTTGAACTGGGAGAGCCGGTTGAAGCCCCATATGTTGCAGAAGTCAATCGTGGCATTTCTGAATAGATTAATTTGAAAATACCCAGAGATGAGGTGAGCAAAAAATGTGTAGCCACATGTCTGTCTGAGTTGTGCTGCTACACTGTAGCTTTGCAAAAATGTTGCTTTACTATCTGAAATGGACAAAAGTTGCTATATTTGTTTGGTACATGTCCAGATATAAACATACTATCAAGATCCATCTTACAAAGCATAAGAAGACAGTTATGATGAAGCAGACTGTCATTTCTTAATGAACATAGCGACTGCAGATGGAATTCAGTGCAGAGAAGAGTTGGATATTTCCCAGTGGAAGTAAAAAGAAAGGGGGAAGTGCCTAATAAATGAGTGGTGCCAAATTAGCTAAGTGCAAAGCAGAGAAAAATCCTGGAGCGATCATCAATCGATAAGGTATGACAAATCATTTCAGGGCAGCAATGATTAAAGCACTCAGCATTATATATGGCCTCACAGGGAGACACTAGGGATATTATAATTTATTAATCCAGCGAGCCATGTTATATTAGATTAGATTACTTACAGTGTGGAAACAGGCCCTTCGGCCCAACAAGTCCACACCGACCCGCCGAAGCGCAACCCACCCATACTCCTACATTTACCCCTTACCTAACACTACGGGCAATTTAGCATGGCCAATTCACCTGACCCGCACGTCTTTGGACTGTGGGAGGAAACCGGAGCACCCGGAGGAAACCCACGCAGACACGGGGAGAACGTGCAAACTCCACACAGTCAGTTGCCTGAGTCGGGAACTGAACCCGGGTCTCAGGCGCTGTGAGGCAGCAGTGCTAACCACTGTGCCACCGTGCCGCCCAATTCTGGGGACCTAGTTTGAATCCTGTCAAATATCTGGAATGAGTGTGTGGTGGCTTTTTGTATGCACAGCGGTAGTGTCCCTAACTCGGTCAGGAGGTCCAGATTCAAGTCCTACCTGCTCCAGAGGTGTGCCATAACATCCCCTGAACAGATTAATAAGAAATAAATGACATCACCAGGTGGTGAAGAATGTAGTTGAGGCAGTCATGCTCTTGATTAGGCCTGGCTTTGAGTATGAACCTTCCTTTGATATTGCCTTCAATTTTAGCCTCTGCTGTTCAGAGTAGTTGGAACCCTGCAAATAGTGTCAGAGAAGACTGGATGGCTGATCCTTTATGTAAAATCGGCCTTTACAGTCATTGAATAAGAGTGGTGGATGCAAGAAGTGCATTCCAGACCATGATATATCAACTTTTCTTTTGTATATATAAATTTTCCTTTTCCCCTCAGTTTAGTTTTTGTTTGTCAATTAGAGTCATAGAGCTGTACAGCATGGAAACAGAGCCTTCAGTCCAACTCGTCCATACTGACCAGATATCCGAAAGTAATCTAGTTCCATTTGGCACATATCCATGTAAACAGTTCCTATTCACATATTCATCTAGATGCATTTTAAATCCTGTAATTGTACCATTCCTCTGCGTGAAAATGTTGCCCTCTAAGTCCATTTTAAATCTTTATCCTCTTAGCTTAAACCTATGTCCTCTAGTTTTGGACACCCTTACCCCAGGGAAAAGACTTTGGCTATTCACCCTATCCATGCCCCTCATGATTTTATAAACCTCTAAGGTCACTCGTCAGCCTCTGACAGTCCAGGGAAAATAGCCCCAGCCTGTTTGGCCTCTCCCTGTAGCTCAAACCCTCCAACCCTGGCAACATCCTTGTAAATCTTTTCTGAACCCTTTCAAAATCGAAGATGGAGGACAGGAAAATTTTCTGACTGTAATAGGCTGCTGTTTTTTTTTTAGGTGTTGGAGGTGATTTCCTTGAATTTCAGGAGCAGCAATTACTGTTTTATATGCTGTTACATTGTTTTGGAACTTTGGAGGGAAAAAAAAGTCAAAACAACTGCACTTTTAAAAGGGAGAGGACCAGACAAAGGCAGCAAATGGTCAGGCAGGTGTGTGTGTGTGTGTGTGTGAGAGAGAGAGAGACCCACAATGATAACTGACACAGCAGGGAACCTGCACAGTTGCTGTCCAGTGATACATAAATTCAACAGCAAAAACATCAGAGTGCATCTGGGAAAATTAACAAATGGTGAAATTCATAACTGATCTTGGAGGAACCTGTTTGGGAGGGGTCACAACACAAACAGATAAGCGAACAGTTTTAAGTGTGGCCTTGCTGTAAGTCTGCAGTAATGAGTAGAATGGGTTCTTTCTTGATCATATGTTTTATTGAGATATGTCGCTTGATTAAACTTTAAAAATATAAGCCATAAGTATTAAGTTAGCCTGGCACAGTGTGTTGTAGAGGACTAAGACGGTGCTATTTTCTGGGTCTGCAGATTGGAAGAAGCAAAAGTGGCCTTTAGTAGAGTGATATGCTCTTCTTGTCAGATGTGGGAGTTTAGGGAGAGTTTACATGTTACTGAGGGTTATAACTGCAATATTTGTCTTTGTCTTGTGAGTGCTATCAGATCGAATGGATCGGTTGAAGAGACAGTTATTACAAGTATTGAGAATTTACAAGAGCAAGGGGATGTGATGGATGGCAGTTCTAGGAAGGGAGAAATGTCACAGATACTGTCACATGGGTTAACTCCAGGAAAGATAGGAGAGGTAGGCAGGTAGTGCAAGAGTTTTCTGTGGCTATTCTCATTTCAAACAAGTATGCTGTTTTGGAAAATGTAGGGGGTGATTTGGATTCTCAGTGGAATGTAGCATGAACAGCCAAGTTTCTGGTAGCAAGACTGGCTGTAATGCAACGAGGGGTATGTCGGGTTCCAAGTGATCAATTGTGTTAGTGGACTCTCTAGTCTGAGGTACAGACAGGTGTTTCTGTGGCCAGCAGCAAAAAAATCAGAATGGTGTGTTGCTTCCCTGGATGTCTCCGAGGGTGCAGAATGTTCTCAACAGGGAGAGGGCCCAGCAGGAGGTCATTGTACACATTGGTTCCAATGACATAGGAAGGGAAAAGGATGAGATTCTGAAGGGAGATTACAGAGTAAGGCAGGAATTTAAAACAGAGGTCCTCGAGTGTAGTAATATCTGGATTACTCCTGGTGCTACAAGCTAGTGAGGGCAGGAATAGGAAGATGAATGCATGGCTGATGAGCTGGTGTTCGGGAGAAGGATTCATATTTTCGAATCATTGGAATCTCTCTTCTGGGGTAGAAGTGACCTGTTCAAGGAGGACAGATTGCACCTAAATTGGAAGGGAGGGAAATTTGCTAGGGCTGCTCAGGAGGATTTAAACTAGTAAGGTGGGGTGGTGGTCTCTGGGAGATAGTGAGGAAAGTGATCAATCTGAGACTGGTACAGTTCAGAAAAGAACAGTTCAGACAGGGGTGGTTGTGGTGGTGTGTGGCCTTTTTGATCAGGGAGAGCATTACAGGAGTGCTGAGGGAGGATATTCCCAGAAATACATCCAGGGAAGTTATTTGTGTGGAACTGAGAAATAAAGAGATGATCACCTCATTGGGATTGTACTATAGACCTCCTAATAGTCAGCGGGATATGGAGAAACCAATTTGTAAGGAGATTTCAGTTGTCTGTAAGAATAATATGGTGGTTATGGTAGGGAATTTCAACTTTCCAAACATAGATTGGGACTGTCAGAGTGTTGAGGGTTTAGGTGGAGAGGAATTTCTTAAGTGTGAACAAGACAATGTTCTGATTCAGTATGTGGATGTACCTGCTACAGAAGATGCAAAACCTGACCTACTCTATGGAAATAAGGCAGGGCAGGTGACTGATGTGTCAGTGGGGAGCACTTTGGGGACAGCGACCATAATTCAATTAGTTTTTAAAATAGTGATGGAAAAGGATAGACTGGATTTAAAAGTTGAAGTTCTAAATTGGAGAAAAGCTCATTTTGACGGTATTAGGCAAGAACCTGCAAAAGCTGATTGGAGCAGCTGGAAAATGAGAAGCCTTCAGAAATGAGATATCGAGAGTCCAGAGACAATATATTCTGCTAGGGTGAAAGGAAAGGCTGATAGGTATAGGGAATGCTGGATGACTAGTGAAATTGAGGGTTTGGTTAAGAAAAAAGAAGAAAGCATATGTCCGGATAGATTGAGTGAATCCCGAGAGTTTAAAGGCAGTAAGAAGGAAATCAGGAGGGCAAAAAGGGGACATGAGATAGCGTTGGCACATAGAATTAAGGAGAATCCAAAGGGTTTTTACAAATGTGTTAAGGACAAAAAGGTGACTAGGTAGGGAATAGGGCCCCTCAAAGATCACCAAGGCAGCCTTTGTATGGAGCCGTAGAAGATGGAGGAGATACTAAATGAGTATGATGCATCAGTGTTTACTGTGGAAGAGGACATGGAAGATATAGAATGTAGGCAAATAGATGGTGACATCTGGAAAAATGTCCATATTACATAGGAGGAAGTGCTGGATGTCTTGAAATGCAGAAAAGTAGATAAGTCCCCAAGACCTGATGAGGTGTACCTAGAACTTTGTGGGAAGATAGGGAAGTGTTTGCTGGGCCCCTTGCTGAGATATTTGTATCATCAGTAGTCACAGGTGAGGTGCCGGAAGACTGGAGGTTGGCTAATGTGGTGCCACTATTTAAGAAAGGTGCTAAGGACAAGCCAGGGAACTATAGACCAGTGAGCCTGACGTCAGTGGTAGGCAAATTGTTGGAGGGAATCCTGAGGTACAGGATGTACATGTGTTTGGCAAGGCAAGGACTGATTCGGGATAGTCAACATGGCTTTGTGCGTGGGAAATCATGTCTAACAAACTTGATTAGATTTTTTGAGGAAGTAACAAAGAGGATTGATGAGGGCAGAGCGGTAGATGTAATCTATATGGACTTCAGTAAGGCGTTCGACAAGGTTCCCCATGGGAAACTGATTAGCAAGGTTAGATATCACAGAATACAGGGAGAACTAGCCATTTGGATACAGAACTGGCTCAAAGGGAGAAGACAGAAGGTGGTGGTGGAGGGTTGTTTTTCAGACTGGAGGCCTGTTACCAGTGGAGTGCCACAAGGATCAGTGCAAGGTCCACTGCTTTTCGCCAATGACATAAACAATTTGGATGTGAACATAAAAGGTATAGATAGTAAGTTTGCAGATGACACCAAAATTAGAGGACAGCAAAGAAGGTTACCTCAGATTACAATAGAATCTTGATCAGATGGCCCAATGGTCTGAGGAGTGATAGGTGGAGTTTAATTTAGGTAAATGCAAGGTGCTGCATTTTGGAAAAGCAGGTCAGAGCAGGACGTATACACTTAATGGTAAGGTCCTAGGGAGTGTTGCTGAACAAAGAGACCTTGTAGTGCAGGTTCATAGCTCCTTGAAAGTGGAGTCACAGGTAGATAGGATAGTGAAGAAGGCGTTTGGTATGCTTTCATTTATTGGTCAGAGTATTGAGTACAGGAGTTGGGAGGTCATGTTGCGGCTGTATAGGACATTGGTTAGACCACTTTTGGAATATTGTGTGCAATTCTGGTCTTCCTATTGGAAAGATGTTGTGAAACTTGAGATGGTTCAGAAAAGATTTACAAGGATGTTGCCAGGATTGGAGGATTTGAGCTATAGGAAGAGGTTGAACAGGCTGGGGCTGTTTTCTCTGGAGTGTCAGAGGCTGACGGGTGACCTTTCTAGAGGTTTATAAAATCATGAGGAGCATGGATAGATAAATAGACAAAGTCTTTTCCCTGGGATGGGGGAGTCCAGAACAAGAGGGCATAGGTTTAGGGTGAGAGGGGAAAGATATAAAAGAGACCTAAGATGCAATGTTTTCACTCAAAGGGTGGTACGTGTATGGAATGAGCTGCCAATGGAAGTGGTGGAGGCTAGTACAATTGCAACATTCAAAAGGCATCTGGATGGATATGTGAATAGGAAGGGTTTGGACGAATATGTGCCGGATGCTGGCAGGTGGGTTTGGGATGTCTGGTCGGCATGGATGAGTTGGACTGAGGGGTCTATTTCCGTGCTGTACATTTCTGACTCTGTTTCACAACATCCTTCCGATATCAGGGAGTCCAGAATTGCATGGAGTATTCCAAAAGTGGCCTAACCAATGTCTTGTACAACTGCACCATGACCTCCCTACTCCTATACTCAATGCATTGACCAGTAAAAGCAAGTATACCAGGCAGCACCTTCCTGTGAACCTACTTTCAAGGAACTATGAACTTGCACTCCCCTTCTGCTGCTTAATCTAATTTTCTCTTGGTTATTTTACCAAACCCCCTAATAATCTCAACATCTCTATTATGTTTTTCTTAACCTCCTCTACTCTAAGGAGAATGACCCCTGTTTCTGCAATCCTTCATGCCTGAAAGTATTTTAGTGAATATTCTATTCAAGACCTTGACAATCCTCAGGTGCGATATCAGTGCTTTGACACAATACACTTTTTGAGGGCTAATTGGTCATTTATAAAGATTTAGAATAAATTATTCACATTTGCATTCATTGCCTTTTTACAAAACCACAAATCCCTTTTTTTTTAAATAACTTGCCCTGCCACCTTCAAAGTCTTGTGTACTTACAATATCAACATTTTCTGTTACTATGAGCCATTTAAAATTGTTCCACTTAATGTATGTTACATGTGTCCTGTAGTTCCTCTTTCCCTTTTGTTTGTTCGGTGTTGTTTGAGCCATCTTTTGCTGCCCATTCTGTTTACTACTATTGCCATTTCTTTGGCAAGGCTGGTGAGTTGAATTGTTTACAGCAGATTTTTTTCCTGGCAACACGTAAAGAAAATGACCCAAAAGAAGTCCGTGCCTGACATCCAACTGCGTTTTGTTTGAAGCACGGAACTTTATTGTCTTTAGTTAAACATAACCAGCTGGATTTGGCTGTTTTTGCAAATATTTTATTCCCAAAGTGCTCCATTGCTGCAGCTCCATACATGGATATTGTAACTTATAGTTAATTTTTAATTGGGTCCTAGTGCATGGTATCAGTGTCAATGTCCTCTTTAATCGTGTTCGTAATGCGAAAAAAAAAGCAATATCTGCATTGAATCAGGTAAGGTGAGCTTCTTCTGCTGTAGCACATTTGATGCTTAATTGTTAGGTACTGTTTATACTGAAAGGTTTTACTGGAAACCAGAAACTTGTTTGCAATGTACGTATTTTTGTAATGATGCATTTTAATTAGCTTTGTAATTAGAGTTAAATAATGGCTAAAGCCACAGAATTGCATCATTTTCAACATCGGAATCTTGGCCTTGACTTTCGTCAGTGGCAAAGGAATAACCGCTGTTGACCTTGTGGAAGGTTATTCATAAAGTTTTAGCAGACTCTCGAGCAGACATCCTATTTCACTGATATTGGTTTGAAATGGTGCCTTCTCCAGCTAATCCTTTGAATTCTCTCCGCTGGCAAAGTGGGCAATATAAATTTCATTTGTGACATCATGTACAGAAAGCAAAAGGAATACTCAAACAAAGACTTGGCATTGAGGAAGAAGTCTTGATATCAAAGCTCAAACTTTTTTTAAAAAAAAATTCCATTTTAAAAATATTTTATTTCCTTCAGAGAAAATGAAATTCCATCATTGGTAAAAATTAGTTTTTCAGGATCAAAGATGTTTTTCAGTAATTATGACTGGTCCTGAATTAAACAAAAGATTTAACTTTTTAAAATCCATGTGTTTAAATTTGTGCCAAATCAGTGTCTATGTTGAATAACTTGCAAAGAATGCACTGGGACACCCGTGTGGAGGAGCAGTTTCTACATTTAACTCTGCATGTGCAAATGCTCGAAGTTCCTATCAGTTTTACCAGTCATAATAATAAGCAGCAACAGCCACTAATTCTGGGCCAATGTTACAGTGAATGCATCCTCATAACTGTTATAAATGGCAAGTAAAATATAATGGGCGAAATCATACTTTTTTGTTGTCTGAGTGTAGGTCATATTGAGTTTGATGAAATGAAACTCACTGAAAGGCAGAGCGAGTCTTCATGCTGTATCTGAGCAAACGTGCTGCTTTCATTGCCATTGCTGATCCAGTGGAGAGTATCAGGTCGTATATCTGTCCTATTTTACCACAACCATTCCTGAGAGAACTCTCCACCGACCACATGTTCACTGTAAAATCAGCATCCCTTGCGCTATCTTCCAGAGCCCACAATGCTCCTGACTGAATAGTTTTGATTGATCTGCAAATCCCGGAATTTCTTTCAAGTCATTGAACTGAGATAACTTAACGTTTTATCAGAATAAAACAGGTGACATCTTAGGTCAGACGATGCATTTTGGTGTGAGGTTTTGTTTAGGATTTGTCTGTGTCTTAACCTGAAATCAGACTAGTTTTATTTCCGAAGTGTGCTTTTTGAATAGAGTAGAATGTATCTGCAAAAACAAATCTGCCAATGCTAATTCACCTTATAGTTTATATGTGTGAGTGTGTTTGTGGGAGTATATTTATGTGAGAGAGAGAGAGTATGTGTGACGCACATGGTTCCATGCATCTAATCCCTCAATCTCTCACTGTCTCCAAGCACATACACTCTCACACACTCTCGGGCACACTATCTCACACAGGTATTCCCTCACTCTTGCAGATGCTCTCACTCTTGCCTGTGTGCTCACTTTTTCTTTTGACACACACACGTATGGATAAATTTCTATTGGCAGATACATTCTGTTTTGTTCAAAAAGTACACAATTTGTAGACAGTCATTGTGGCATTTTATAAATTCCTACTTTGGAAATAAACCAAGTCTGACTTCAGGTTAAGACACAGACAGACTCTAAGCAAATCCTCCCACCTAAAATGACCTGATATGTCACCTGTTTAATACTGATAAAATCTTATGATCTCTTGGGTCAGTGACTTGAAAGAAATTCTGGGATTTGCATATTAATCAATTGAAACCTGCACATCCATTCTAACTGATTACAGATTTAAAGCATCTTAAATGTGTTCAATTCATTTGCGTTGGTTGTACGCCCCTTTTATCTTCTACTTAGAAATTCTGTGCCTCAGGTTTCCCTCTTTCCCTAGCACCTGTACAAGGAGGAAGGCTCCAAAAGTTTGTGTTTGCAAATAATCCAGTTGGACTATAACCTGATGTCATGTTATTTTTGACCTCATCCAACACCAGCCCTTCCACCACACATCACACATACTTACTTTCTTTCAGGACAGGGCTTATCTTTGTTTAATTTAACTCTTGTTACTGAGCAGAAGAACATCAAAACAGTTGTTTCTATGCACTTGGTATACAATGGCAGCTGTTGCAAGCACCACTCCTGATGGCATTCTAGTCAGTGGCAGGGGTTTGGATTCTATCAAAGGCAGTGTACTCTTGAAATGCATGTATTTCCAATTGGGCTTCCAACATTAACATTCCATGTTTGAGTGTGTATTTTGTCAGTAATATAATTAAGTAACAGTATTAAGGGAATTCCATCGTGGCATTTCAGTGTCCCATACTAAAAGAAACACAATTTTCTGGCAACAATTCCTTCTAGATATGGGTATGTAATAGGGTCACAATCTTAGTCAAATTTTATGAGTGCTATCTCCAAAGGCAGTTTGTGTTATAAGGCTTTGTAGAGGAAGTTTATACCTAGCCCAGTAGCTCAACTGGTAGAATATGGGATTCGTAATCCCAGGGTCGCTATGTCTATTGAGTAGTTTTTCTTAAATAGTTTGGTCAAAATACTTTTTGCTCTTACTGAAAAATTGTCCTTAAATATTGCAATCATTTCCCACATTGAAAGTTGAGAATCTCATTTACTATAATGTCCTGATATATTTAGTTACTGAATCTTCAGAAGTATATTTTACCAAGGGATGCAGTTCCTAAATAAGTGAACAAAATACAAGAACATACAATTGATAACGGACCTAATAAAAAAGTTACTCATGTTTGAATGCTGTCAGTTAGCACTGAGACCACATCCAAGCAGGTACAGGAAGTCTATTGCCTGATGGTGCAGCACAAATAAGTACAGCTTTTTAAAAATACTTTCATGCTTATAATTCAGTGGAAGTATTATTTGTATTACTTGTATTTAAGAAAAATGTCCTTACTGGCAATGGCTGAGTTTAAGTGAGGCTCACTACTTCTGGAAATGGTCATTGGGCATAAATTAATTGCTGAATTCTACCACGATGTTTACTGTTGTCTCATGTTATAACTTGGGAGCATTGTCATATTCTACATTAAGGTGCTTTGCAACTACTAACTAAAGCTTGAAATTTAAATTGATAGCCAAGGGCACATGCAGTTTGGAAATTGCAAAGTTTGGCGTACTTCAAATAAATAAACTTATCATTCTAGTCTCAGAAGTACACATTGTAGCAACTTGTAGTGTTAACGTTTACAAATATGTTACAGTATGTTGGGTAATTCGCAGACTTGATCTTTTCCTCTGCTTTTACAGCACATCATTGCTATGGAATTTGCCTTTATTATTTGCATGTAGAAATTTTGTTGTGCTCTACTTTTTGATCACAATATTTTAAAAAAACATCTGTAAAATATTTATTTCATTCTATATTTGCCAAAGAATTTCCACTTTGTCTACGACAAAGTCAAATGATACCACATGACAATCAGCAATTCTTCTGTACAAATTAAAGTGGAAACAGCAGAAACCAAAGTTAAAGGTAGATGCTGCTAAACAATTGCAGAGCATTTAGATCAACTTTGAACGTTTTTAGTTTAATACTGATGCATTTGAAGTATTGTCTCATGTAAGATGTTCCACATATATGTGACATGAATTGAGTAAAGATGATGAATTAAGTCAGGCATCAAAAAGGTAGACATGTCTCATTCAATATCTGGCAAATGTAGTGAACCAACTTTTAAAAAAAACACCGTCCAGAGCAGCGAAGTGCAAGTTTTGAGATTTTACTACCTTTGGTTAGGCTGCAAACGATCCCTAAATATGCAGCAAGAATCAGTGCTGTTTTATTACTTCACAGGATGTGGGTGTTGCTGACTAGGCCAGCACTTATGGCTCTTTCATAGTTGCCCAGTGGACTTAAAAGTCAACCACATTGCTGTGGATCTGCACTCACATGTAGGCCAGACCAGATAAGGATGGCAGTTTTCTTCCCTAAAGGATGTTAGTGAACCAGATAGATTTTTCCAACTATCAGTAATGATTTCATGGTCATCATTAGACTTGTAATCCCAGATCTTTTTATTGAATTCAAATTCCACCATCCGCTCAGTTTCAAACCCAGATTTCCAGAGCATTACCTGGGTCTCTGGATTAGTTGTCCTGCAATAATGCATCACCACTTTTACCGATGTGCAAATAGGAAGAGTAGAGTAGAGAACCAATAATGATCCCAAATTTGAAGTGGAAATGCAATCAGCAATTTAAGTCCACAGTTTAACGAAAAGGTTGAGAAGGATCCAACTGCAACTTGCAGAAGGTTAAATGGTGAGTTCTGAATGATATTCACTAATAGATTAGGATAGTGTAAGACAAAATTCAGACTAATGGTAAATAAGTTATAAATGCAAAAAATGCTTTGTTCAAAGTTAACAATATTAAAACAGTAAAAGAGGAAACTTAGTAAAGTCAAAAATTAGGGACGTGCACAAAATCGCACAAAGAAGGTTACGATAATGAGGTAATTAGGTTTTAGTTCTGAGTTGAGAGAGAAATATTGGCTAGGATGCTGGGAAAAACTCCACTACTTTCAAAGGGACCTTTGACATTCCATTTGAGAGAGCATGTGCTAGTGCTGTGGAACATAGGATGTGGAGTAGGCCATTAAGCCCTTTGAACCTGCTTCACCCTTTAATAAGGTCCTAGCTGCTCTGTGGCTAACTGCATAAGTCTGCTTTGGGGCCCTTACCCCTTTCTATCTTAACGAAATGTTATTATCTCACACTTGTTTATAGTAAAATCTATCTGCCACAGCTTTGCTCATACACCACATCTACCTTGTAATCTTATGCTGTCATCAATGCCAACAATGCTGCTAAATTTTGTCATCAGCAAATGTTTTATTTTGTGCAATGACCGAAGTCGCCTATGAGTATAGTGAATAATTGAGGTCTTGTCACCGATCCCTTCAGGACACCACTGGTCACATCTCACGAGTTTGAATGCTTAGCCACTATTCCCCGGTTTCCTGCCAATCAGCCAAATTCTTTTCTATGTCAACTATTTGTCCTCAATTCCATTGGCTCCTGTCTTAGCTGTCAGAGTCTTGTGTTAGACTATAATCAAAAGTCTTCTGGAAGTCCATACAAAGCACCTATCAACTTACCCTTATCCAACACTTTCGTCACCTCTTCAGAAAAGCGAGGCTTGTCAGGCATAACCTACTCTTCATAATCCACCCCGACTCTCCCTGATTAACGGCATTGTTTTTCAAGGTGATCAGTCACGCTATCATTGATCATGGACTCCAACAATTTCCCCAACACAGATGTCAGTCTAACTGGTCTATAATTCCCTCGTTTCCCAGTCACCTTTAAAGAGTGGAATGGAATCAGCAAATTTCCAATCCAGAGGTCGAATTCCGGAATCTGTGGGATTCTGAAAAATTGTAGTTAGGGCTTTGGCAATGTGGTCTCCTACCTCCTTTAACATCAGTGGATGGAAACTGTCAGGTTCTAGTAATTTGTCATTCTTCAGTTCCATTAATTTCCCCATTATTGATAATGTACTTAAGCTAATTTTATTTAGACCCTATTAATTTATTTGTGACTTGCAGAAGATATCCTACTTTTCTGGTGTGAGTACTGAAACAAAATAATTGTTCGGCATGTCTATTGTTTCCGCATTGTCATTGACAATATCCCCACTCTCAACTTTCAGTAGGATCAGTAGGCCTCTTAACCAGCTACTTTTCCTTTCTTTAACTATACAACAACACCCACATCCTGAGAATGTAACTTGACAATTAAAGTTATGGAAGTAGAGGATGGCTCGGTGGGTCATTGGTTAGCACTGCTGCCTCACAGTGCCAGGGATCCGGATTCATTTCCAGCCTTGGGTGACTGTGTGTGGTTTGCATCTTCTCCCTGTGTCTGTGTGGGTTTCCTCCGTGTGCTCCAGTTTCCTCCCACAATCCAAAGATGTGCAGGTTAGATGAATTAGCCATGCTGAATTGTCCATAGTGTTCAGAGATGTGTAGGTTAGGCACATTAGTCGGGGGTAAATGCAGAGTAATGGGGAATGGGTTTGGGTGGGTGGCTTTTCGAAGGGTCAGTGTGGACTTGTTGGGCTGAGGGGCCTGTTTCCACACTGTAGGAGTTCTGTGATCTAAATAAGCCCTGTTAATATGTTGGGGAGTGGGGAGGCACCTGGAGGAAAAGAGAGAAGCTAAAATGCAGTGTGCAGTTGTTTAAGGGAATTATTGTCGAAGTTCCATATTTTAACAATATGAGTTTGGGTCCATTGAATTCCAGAATGACTTGTGACTGAAAATAACTTGCTAATTGGTCCCACAGTAACTTCCAACTTGTTATTTATTGTATTTGTGTCATTGTGAATATCTTGAGTATCAGTTTATTTGAGAAATTTTGATGAAATTTGATTTTGTTTTGTACGTAAGGTAATTTGAAACCATTGACACAGTCATTCAGTGTTTTAGTAGAAGTGGCACGCATTATATCAGTGCCAACATTTAATTCTAAACCTGCTGCAATTTTCAGTCAGTTGTCTCTGGTATTCATTCAGATCTTTCAGTGATTGGAGTGAGATTAAGGCCTGAATTTTCATAAATGAGGTCGATAACAGGAGTCTGGAAAATTCCTGATTTTGTGTGCCTGCCTCCAGGGAAGATGCCTACAAAGGTAAGGTCTTCATTGTCAATGAACAAGTGCTGTCTGCAGTCTGGCCAGACAAGCTGTGGCAGAGGTCAGAGGTAGACACAGACTGTTGGGTATCAATGTGGGCTGATGTAACAGTTCGCTTTGGTGCTGCCCGAGGGCTCACCATTAAATTGAATGGTGGATGAATTCTCCCTCCTATATCCAAAGTGCAGATGAAAATGCCATTCCGTGGGACTGACTGATTAAAGTCACCCCACTTTGTGGGAAAGACAGAATGTGCTGTAGAGCATTTCTACTAATCTAAAGATTCTGTCACTGCTGAATGTACTACTCCACCATAATCTGGGATATACAAAGTGGATTGGGGAGAGAATCTATCCCAAAAAAAGCTTCATTTGTGTAGAAAACCTTCAAAATTATTAAGTATTCTTAATATACATGTTTCACTCTTCACTCTTCATCATTTAACATTCATTCTTCTCGGCCACCTGTCATGGGCCATCCCCAGTTCTCCAACCTGTTCTTCTTGCAGCTATGTCAACAATCAAAATAAAAGTGGACAAATTGTATGATTAAAATGGGGTAGGAAACAGTGTGTGTGAATGTGATTACAAAGAGCTAAATGTCCCATTTTCACCTTACAAATGTATATTTTCAGCACAGCGTTCAGTTGATCTGTCTTGGTATTGTTGGAAAAATCTTGAGCGGGCCATGGTTTGATTTATGGTTACATGAACATCTAGATTGGGTATCAGTATGATGTCTTATCTCAAAATAAATTGCTCCAGCACCCAGCCCTCCTTTAGCATGGTACCGAAGTGTCAGCTTAGACCATGTGTCAAAATCCTGAAATGGAGTTTGAACCTAATGAGCTTCTGCCTGAGCTAACCAGACCAATACTACATTTCATTATTATTGATATTTAAGCATTTCCTCCAGAGATGCTACTATGGAGGGATTTTAAAACCGGAATGAGAATTTTCAAGTCAAGGTAGTGGAAATGGAGCCCAAGGAATTAAATGTAGCCATTGGAAAATTCATTTTGCCCTCTGTGCTCTGGAACTCTGTCTCAGTTATGATTGAAAAAAGACAATCCTCCAGCCCTCATCCCTTTATAACTCTTTATCTGTCATTACCCTGCCCAAGGCCCTTTACGCCCCAAAGTCCCCTCTTCCCACCCTCTATAGCCCCGCACAGCCCAATGCCAAGATATGACACACTTTGCTCATTGGTTCTATACAGCAGATAATGGTTCGATAACCCCGATATTGACTTGAGAATGTGTTTCTTTTATAAAAGATTGCTTTGAAAAAATAGTCATTCATAACTTTTTGCTATTTATAAAATGTCATTTTATTTTAGGACAATAAGTGTCAATGACCAAATCCTTTAAAATATCAACAGCGAAAACAGAAAGCACTTGCAACCTCCTAAGCTTGTGTAAACAAACACTGTGCAATCGACAGAGATCAGAGTGTTCTTAAAGTGTGGATTGATCACCAGAAACATCCAACTTAATTTTTCTTCATTGCTTGTCAATAGAGAATGTTTCAGGCCTGCAACCTTTTGACTACAATCTTAAGGACTAATTAAAAGTGATGTTTTGATCCTCAGATGAAAGTGTATATGCTATACCACTTACCATAAGACATAGGAGTGGAAGTAAGGCCATTCGGCCCATCGAGTCCACTCCGCCATTCAATCATGGCTGATGGGCATTTCAACTCCACTTACCTGCATTTTCCCCATAGCCCATAATTCCTTGTGACATCAAGAATTTATCAATCTCTGCCTTGAAGACATTTAGCGTCCCGGCCTCCACTGCACTCTGCGGCAATGAATTCCACAGGCCCACCACTCTCTGGCTGAAGAAATGTCTCCGCATTTCTGTTCTGAATTGACCCCCTCTAATTCTAAGGCTGTGTCCACGGGTCCTAGTCTCCTCGCCAAACAGAAACAATTTCCTAGCGCCCATCCTTTCCAAGCCATGTATTACCTTGTAAGTTTCTATTAGATCTCCCCTTAATCTTCTAAACTCCAATGAATACAATCCCAGGATCCTCAGCCGTTCCTCGTATGTTAGACCAACCATTCCAAGGATCATCCGTGTGAATCTCCTTGGACACACTCCAGTGCCAGTATGTCCTTCCTGAGGTGTGGGGACCAAAACTGGACACAGTACTCCAAATGGGGCCTAACCAGAGCTTTATAAAGTCTCCGTAGCACAACGGTGCTTTTATATTCCAACCCTCTTGAGATAAATGACAACATTGCATTCGCTTTCTTAATCACGGACTCAACCTGCATGTTTACCTTTAGAGAATCCTCGACTAGCACTCCCAGATCCCTTTGTACTTTGGCTTTACGAATTTTCTCACCGTTTAGAAAGTAGTCCATGCTTGTATTCTTTTTTCCAAAGTGCAAGACCTCGCATTTGCTCACATTGAATTCCATCAGCCATTTCCTGGACCACTCTCCCAAACTGTCTAGATCCTTCTGCAGCCTCCCCACTTCCTCAGTACTACCTGCCTGTCCACCTAACTTTGTATCATCGGCAAACTTTGCTAGAATGCTCCCAGTCCCTTCATGCTTGTTTATTGGATGTGAGTGAAAAGTGAGTGTTTGTATTTTCATTTTGTGTGTTTTGAAAAATAAATATTTCCTTTTTGTTTTGATTTAACATTATGAGAATGTCTGTGCTGTATTTATTCTTAAAAGTCTCAGCACTCAAGTTTATAGCATTCCATCTTAAAAATGTAACTTGAGGAGAGAAAAGGGGGAAATTTGGCATTGTGTGCCCACCCCACTAGCACCTCCAAATCTATTTGAATGTAGTACTATACTGCCCAGATTATGGGGGATAGAGTGGTGTCCTGTACAAATTTATACACCATACTCTGCATACTCTGTCCCAATTGCAAATAAAGATGGTGAATAGCACACATTTGGGATCAATCGTTATGGGCCCACAACCACAAGCCCCCAAGCTGAATCATGTACATTAACTACAACGTTTTGGTTGTGGGATTGGAGCCAGTTGTTAATTAGGGATTTCCTACTGATTTAGAATCACTGGGTCATACAGCATAGAAACAAACTTTTCAATCCAACTCATCGATGCCGACCAAGTTTCCCAAAATAAATTAGTTCCATTTGCCTGCACTTAACCCATTTCCCTCTATCCAAATGTTTCTCAAAGGTTGTGACTGTATCTGGATCTACCACTTCCTCAGCCAGTTTATTCCACATACGAACCACACTCTGCATAAAAATGTTGCCCCTCTGCGCCCTTTTAAATCTTTCTCCTCTCACCTTAAAATTATGCCCTCTAGATTTAAAACTGCACAACCCTAAGGAAAAGATCTTTAACTCTTCACCTTATGATTTTATGAACTTTTATATGGCCACCCCTCAGCCTCCTATGCTTATCCAGCCTCCCCTTATAACTAAAAGTCTCGATCCTAGTAACATCCTTGTCAATCTTTTCTGCACCCTCTCCAAGTTAATACTATCTACCCTATAGCAGGGCAACCAGGACTATATGCGGTACTCCAAAATTGGCCTCATCAACATTCTGTACAACCATAACATCCCAGTTCCTAAACTCAGTCTTCTGAACAAAGAAGCCAAGTGTTCCAAATGTTGCCTTTTCAGCTATGTCTACCTGTGATGCAACTTTCAATTAACCAAGTATCTGAACTCCTAAACTGTCAGTTCTGTGACACTCCCCAAGGCCCTACCACGAAATGTGCAAGCCCATCCCTTGTTCTTCTCACCAAACTGCAACACCTCACACTTGTCTAAATTAAACTCTATCTGCCACTCCTCTGCCCATTGGCTCAATTGGTCAAGATCCCTTTGTAATCTGAGATAACACTGTTCGCTATACCACCAATGTTTTTTTGTGATCTGCTATCCTTGCTAGAGGTCAGTTAGATAGGCAACCGGTTTGCAATGCAGAGTAACACCACCAGCATGTGTTCAATTCCTGCACCGGCTGAGGTTACCATGAAGAGCTCTCCTCCTCAAACTGACGGTGACTCTCAAGTTAGACCACCACAGTTGTCTCTCCATATTGAGAGTCCAGAAGGACCCTATGGCAAATTTGCTTCATAAGTTAAAGGTAATGTGGTGTAATCCCTTCTGAATGACTTCCTTAAATTCCAGGTAGTCAGTGACTATCGAATTTGTTTCAGCCACTACCCTAGTAATATCTTTTTAAAAATCATCACAGAAGTATAACACACAGTTTAAACTTCATCATCAGTGTGGTTTAACTTTAATTGCATAAATACAGTTTTCACAGTTCTGGTCTCAACTTAATTCTGAATATCCTTTCGTTCATCATGTCCTGCTTACTCACCAAGTAATTGCGTGATAATGTTTGGAATTTTACTGTGGAGTGCATGCTTCAGTTTCCCAGATGCTGTAATCCAATTTATTCGGTCACAAATTTAATCTGCAGTGTGCTAAAACATAATAGAGAAATGTACACAATCATTTCGACATTTTGTGTTTGAGTACGTATGGAGCTGTACAAAGCTCTGAATAATCTTTTACAGAAAATTGTAAGTGTTTATATATGTTGACGTTTTAAGAAATCTTTCACATGTAACACGGCTGTCCACATAATATTTAATGGAAACACATTTTATTTTCACTTTCATGAATGCTGACTTCTGTGCAGCAAAGTATAAAAGAATGATGTGGTAAAGTTAATGTTGCCATGTTCCTCACATTTTTTACTCCCATCTCCAGGCCTGCAAGAGCAGGCTTGTCATGGTATAGGGCCAAGTTCTAAATGTACAGAGCAGATTACTGCAGTGGTTTTAACATGATGATTTGACGTGAGTCTCAAATTTTTTTAGTACAATCTTTTCAAATCCACCCTCAATAATATTGAACTAAAATGCATTTTCTGAATTAACATTAAATTAAATTTATAGATTAGATTAGATTAGATTGCTTACAGTGTGGAAGCATGCCCTTCGGCCCAACAAGTCCACACTGACCCGCCGAAGCGCAACCCACCCAGACCCATTCCCCTACATTTACCCCTTCACCTAACCCTATGGGCAATTTAGCATGGCCAATTCGCCAAACCTGCACATTTTTGGATTGTGGGAGGAAACCGGAGCACCCGGAGGAAACCCACGCAGACACGGGGAGAATGTGCAAACTCCACACAGAGAGTTGCCTGAGGCGGGAATTGAACCTGGGTTTCTGGCGCTGTGAGGCAGCAGTGATAACCATTTATAAGAAAAATCTAAATTTGGAAATAAATTAAAATTGAATTGGACATAATGGAACTTGACACTTTTTTGTTAAATTGGATTTTCTTTCTTTTTGAATTGTACTTCCAAAGCTTATCTTAGTCACTGGAATATTTTAGAGGTTTAGAAGTGAGTGGTGTGGCTGAAAATATATCTAAGGCATACCATTTAGGAAAATAAACCCTGTGATAGCCTTTTGAAGAAAGCTGTATGACTGGAAACTGAAGTAATTGTGTACGTAATTTCTCAACTGTGTAACCATAGACTAGTTACTAAAATTGTGATACTATTCCAGCTGTTAATCAGACCACTCCTTTCCACATTATTTTTCAAATATCTAATATATTTTGTAATTATTTAAAATAAGCTATTATCCTGAAAGCTTTCGCCACTTTATTATTTCTAACCATCAATACCTATAGATTTTCTTCTGTAGTACTAGTCTCTTGGACTTGATCATCTATAAATCTCACCCATTGACCTCCTACTTTAACAGCATTCTGTATGATTTTTGAGAAGATTTGTAGCTCAGGTTGAGGTTCAGGTTGTATGTTTGCTTGCTGAGCTGTTAATTTGTTCTCAGACATTTCATCACCATGCCAGGTAACGTAATCAGTGAGCCTCTGGTGAAGCGCTGGTGTTCTGTCCCACTTTATTTGTGTGTCTTGGTCTGTTAAGGTAGGTGATATTAATAAAATACCCTGCAAGTACTATAGCAAACACTATATTGGACAGACAGGCAGAAAACTGGCCATGAGGATACATGAACCCGACTAGCCACCGAAATACATGACCCAGTATCACTAGTATCCTTTCATACAGATGAAGAATGACACCACTTCAACTGAGAAAACACATCCATCCTAGCACAGGCTAAACAGAGACATGCATGGAAATTCCTAGAAGTCTGACATTCACACCAAAACTTCATCAATAAACACTTCAATTTGGACCCCATTTACCAACCTCTGAGAAAAAGAACCGGAAATGTTATTACCCACCTTGCGAGAACAAGTCACATAAGTAGCCAGCAGGACGTAACACCAGCACTCCACCGGACGCTCACTGATGATGTTACCTAGCATGGTGTTGAAACATCTGAGAGCAAATCTTTCTGAACCATTCTGTACTGCATTTAGTATTTCTTTCATTGTAGTTTCCACATAGACGTTAAGGAGCAATGATAGTAGACAACCCTGCCTCACCCCTTGCCTGATTGCATCAGATTCACTTTTAACAAATATCATCAGATTGTAGAAATTTGCCCATGTGCAAAACTAAAATAATGCTTTTACCTTTCTAGTCAACTGCACTTACTTCCAGCATTTTCAGCTGCTTCTGTCAGTTAACCCAATCAAAAGCTACCTTTTCATAAAACATAAAAAGTTAAACGTTTTGCTGGTATTCTATTTAATACTCTTTAATAAATGTAGGCGTCTCTTGTTCTATAACTCTTGGAAAACTAACTACCTCACAGCCAATGTAATGGCCAACTTTGGCTCCCAATTTATTCTCCACAATCTTTACCTTGTTATCGTGTGTAATCAAAGTTAGGGTGCAGTGATCTGTGCCATCACCTCCAGTGGGTCTATGGTGCTTCTCAAAAAGTCGTCTTGTCATCCTCTTTATTGTGTATCCAGATAAGCAGTCCTGCAGCTTAGAGGCATTTGGTAAATGGTGCAATGTTATGGTTGAGTTTCAACAGCATACACAAGAAAATTTGCCTTGAACACTGTAAAGCTAACATTGTATGTTTTGTGATCAAGTGACCACAGGCCCTAAACTGACCCACAGCCAGAGAAAGTTTGACCAATTTTCTGTCAGGCTAAATTAAACAGCAGCCTGCAGTTATTAGCTGCTGAAAACAGTGAAAACCAAGGTCCCAAAGATTCAGGGTGCAGCAGTTAGCGTCAGTCAGCAGGGTGTGTATTAGCCCACGGTCTGTCTCCTAGGCCATGCACTGAGATGAGCATTGACTGTGCCTGGATGACCATCAAGTCTGTGAAAGATTGGTCTTTGGTCTGCTCAAAACATGTTGGTCTTCCAGAGCACGTAGTTGACCTTGACGGAGTGTTGCAGACTGGCACATTCCAAGGTCCAGGACCACGTGGTGAGGGACATGTTAAAACTTGGGGCAACTGCCACTAGGGTGCAGTGGGGAAAGATTGGCAGGAAGACATTAGATGGCAAAGTTAAATATGGGTCTGTGTCAGTATTGTACCCTTTAGATGCCTCAAATGTATGTAAATAAATCTTGCACAAGAAAGATGACTTTGGTTTGTTTGCTGGATACAGTCAAGTTCTGATTGATTATTTATTTAACAAAAAGCTTCGTACTGAGAAGTATCGATCAGGCTTTCTGGCACCTTAACTTAGTGAGTGCCTGAGGGTGTGCACTTTACACCTCCCTGGCATGGAAACCGTGAAGGGTGTTGGCACAACCCCATTAGATGCTTTGAACCCTGCTCATTACTCCATTGGCCGAAGGTCCAGGGTGGGCTGGGATATAACACACACAAAAGTCACACCACTCGACGAAGACGCATGGCGGAAGACCATGCAGCAACCCAAGATGACCCAGTAGAAGGGCCACCCTGACCTGAGAGAACTACCTTTGTGGAAGAGAACTAGCTCTACCTCAGAGGAAGCAGATTCCAATAGTCCGGTTCGAACACATGGATCATTGTGGTAATATCCTTTCTCAGACAGACAGAGCTAGATAAAGTAAATATTGTAGGAATTTGGGGTGTGTTCACATGGTAATTTTTAATAAGGAATATTTTGTTAATAAAATCGCGTAAAATGGCTAACCGAATTGTGAACCTTTATCCACCTCACCAACAAGAGCACTTGAGTAAAATGTTTTTAATACATTAAAATGGTCAAAGTGTCCAAAGCACAGAAGCAGCTTGGAAAGAATTGATTTGTTTCCAAATGCAGTCAGGTAGATATGTGTAAAGGAAGCAAGAACAGTCCATAAACTGGGCTGATGGAAGATTGTTGTTGGAGGAGATGGTGTAGTTGAATATGTTATGAGGCTGTAATGAGATTAAGAAAGGTTAATGTACCTTCACAGTTACAGCAACTATCGTTTACGCCTTTGGTAAGCATGATGGGATGGTATGGATTTGTGGAGGAGTTTAAGGCAAGGTTGACACTATATTGGAATGCAGTGATGTGTGCAAAGATTTTTACATGTTGAGGAATGTTGTTGAAACTGGGTCAAGTTGCAGTGACTTGAGGCATGGAATATTGGTGATTTTGAAAGGGTGAAATGGTCAGGAATTTAGGAATGAGATCAAGAAGGCAGGCAATAACCTGGAGAAGCTGAGTTGCTTTCAGACATGAATTGGAAGATAGCTGTGGAACGCTGCATGGTTGGTGTTGTCAACCTGGATGAAAGGGGAATAGTCTTCAAAAATAGAATCAACTGTTACTCAAAGGCATTTCTGCATCCAGGCATATCACCAGACTGTACATGTAGTTTATTTGCATTAGTTTGTAAATGTCTCCTCTATCCAAGTCTTATTTTTCATTTTTTGGAATACAGATTATCATTATTCTAGAGTATTTCATGTTGTGAATCTTAGCAGAGTGCGTCAGCAAGCTACACAAATATGAAGACCATCACTCATCTGAGCTTGATCCTTTCTCAACTGTTATCTGTTTTAAAAACTTAAAAACTAGTCAGGTGACATCTGTGGACAGAGGCCCTGTTCTATGCTGAGATGCACAGGAAACCGGTTTGGAGGGTCTGACTTACAGGGAGAGGTTGAATAGGCTGGGGTTGTTTTCCCTGGAGCGTCGGAGGCTGAGGGGTGACCTTATAGAGGTTTATAAAATCATGAGGGGCATGGATCGGGTAAATAGGCAAAGTCTTTTCCCTGGGTGGGGGAGTCCAGAACTAGAGGGCATAGGTTTAGGGTGGGAGGGGAAAGATATAAAAGGGACCTTAGGGGCAACTTTTTCACACAGAGAGTGGTGCGTGTATGGAATGAGTTCCAGAGAAGGTGGAGGCTGGTGCAATTATAGCATTTAAAAGGCATCTGAATGGATACATGAATAGGAAGGGTTTTGATGGATATGGGCCAAGCACTAGGAAGTGGGACTAGATTAGGTTGGGATATCTGGTCGGCGTGGACAAATTGGACTGAAGGGTCTGTTTCTGTGCAGTACATCTCTACAACTCTCTTTATGTTAAAATAGCAATATATTGTGTCACTGTTAGTGTGCAGAACACATAATTGGCTATTCTCTCCTGTCAATCTGACCATGTGAGACTGATTGTGTGCGCATATTTTGTATCTAAATATGATCCACCCACTGCTGAAAAAATTGCCCTGCCTGTTTTTTTTTGGTGGAACGTATTATAGTTTTTTGTGTGTGTGTGTGCGTGCGTGTGTGTTACATTTTCATAGAAGGAATCTCAAGATGGATAGTGCTGCTTCATTGTTTTGTATCATGCTCTAAATCCCACACTTCATTGGAGAATGACAATACTGTAGGTATAGTTCGTGATTTTTCGAGTAATTGGTTTAAAAGCATCAGACAACTGGTTGTAATTGTGGTGTCTGATTTCACATATGCTGGTGATCCTTTGGCAGGGCTGCAAAATCATCACCACAAGTACAGAAAGTTCTCTGGTCAGAGCTGAGCATGCTCATTGAAGCTTGTTTTTGCTGTCTGCTAAAAGCACACTGCTAGCCGACTCCTGGACTATTCGGGTAAGAAACTGCAGCCCATGAGTGAGTCAAGTTTTTGTTTTTTCACCAGTTCCAATTATGTATTGACTGATCCATTGTCACCAGTGAATGCTTTTGTTTCCTTTACTCCTGTAAGCTTTTAGCAAGGCGTATTAATGTGAAATAAATGGCAAAATGTCAGGCCGAATGCCAATTCGTATTTATTGTGTCTTCTCCTGAGTTTCATTCTGCATCGTCAGATGTAATGCAACCAACTGCTTTATAGGCCCATTATACAAAACAATTTTGTCCTGATGTCGTTCAGTCCAATATGAGATATTTATTAAATATTGACAGGTGGTATGAAACAACCTCAGGGAGTCATTTTTGAGCTGCAGTTTAATACCAACTTTTAAAACTTTGGAATTCACGTTTTCTAATGTTGTCAGTGAGTCAGTTGGCTGTTTAGGGACATTTTAGCACCACAGTTTGACTTTAATTAATATTTGAATGACCTACCATGGTGTAGAGCCAGCAGCATGACTGAGGATTGCCAGCATCAAGTCATTCTAGCAAACTAACTCTAGTGATTTACAGCAAAAGGCATAGAAGGTAGACACCACCTTGCTTCTTATGACCGGTAATGTTTCTCAAAAGTAACTTTTTTTTTGAAAAAGCTGTGTTGATGTTTTCTTGACTTGTATATGCAGAATTTGGTAGGGCTTATTGCACAGACTGTTTATGTACAAGCAGCTGTTATAGGTTCTTTGGACAATATTTTTAAGTCCTTAAAATGTTGAAGTATTGAAGTTTGTGTAGTTTTGTGATTGGAATGCTTTTAATCCTCCTTTTAGGATTTTGTAGTTGTTGTATTTTTTAAAAATTTGTTGCAAAAGCAATAGCTTGAATCTTTCTCAGAATGGTAAAGATAGAATATATGTTGAGAACAAGTTGCTGCATTATTGGTCTACTCCCCTCAAATTTGCACCCTTGATTTCATATGTTTCTTCAACCAGACTGCAGGCAATTTCCTGAGTATCTTCATGAATAATTTCATAGCACTATCATTTTGGCAACCTTCCCCATTCACCTGCAGCTACTTTCCCCTGAGGTTCCTGAAAAACTGTGGGGGCTTTTGGGAACTCCACTCCACGTCTGCTTCCCATCTTCCTATCCCTTTTTCTTCTAAAGGAGATTTGTTTTCCTTACTTTACTCTTCTCACCCCAGCCCTGATCTTGACCTGGTATCCTTTTCTCTCCCTCTATCTCCTAACTGAATTTCTTTCTGAGCGGGCTTCCTCAGTCCACTTCCACAGCAGATGGTAGGAAGAATGAAAAATCTTGCTGAGTTTGTTATCCCAGCATGTTGCCAATGCTTAAACATTTGACCCACTTTGGTGGTGGTTCCTCCTGAAAATACATAGGGCTTTCACATTTGTTGGCCGGCATTCTGGGTATAATGCACGGGACAGAATTGCTGTCCAATTTCTGTACCACAGAGAATTCATCATTTGGGCTGACAATTGCCATGATGTCCAGGGACGTGCAGACTTAGTGGGTCAGACACGGAAAAGGTGGGGTTATGGGGACATGGTTAGGATCTAGGTCTGGGTGGGATGTCCTTTGTAGTGTCGGTGTGAACTTGATGGGTTGAATGGCTTCTTTCTGCACTGTAGGGATTCTGTGATGTTAGCAGTGAGACAATGTTCCATCAAATGTTTCATGATCCTATTGATGGCCAGCAGCACTTGCTCTTCATTGAGTAAATTAACCAACACCTGAATGGTAAATACCCCCACAGAAGATTGTGTTGATATTTTTGAGCATATGAAACGAAAACAGGTGTAGACCATTTAGCTCCATGAGCCTGCTTGACTGTCTCTAGGTTCATGGCTGATCTGTTTGTTTCAAATTCCGCACTCCCTCCCACCCCCGCATTTGTTTTGGTCTGCTAACTTAATGCTGAATTAAGGGATATTATGTACTCCTGGTTTGGGTTCATTTGAAATACTTTTAAATTAATTGCACATAGGATAAAGACCTTCGCTACAATCCTTGTCAAACTGCAGGCAGAACTGCCGATATTTTGAGAGATATGTGGTTGTGGAACTGCCACATAATTGCTGAATTGATGAGCACAATTTAAGGACTTTTTCCACAAACACCATTCACGGGCATACAGTAATACTGATTATCAGCAACATGTATTTGCCGACCAACTTTAACCCAACTTTCTTCACAGGAAGATTGTAAATCAAGATTAGGCACTGAGCTCTATAGATGATAATGATTTATCACTTTAAGAACCAAGAATACAAAGGACCATGATGAGACCATGAGGAGACCAAGAGTAGAATGTTGGACTCGAGGATGTGTACAGAGGTTTCTCTGTGACTGCAATTTGTTTAAGTAAATTTATTTGAGATCTTCAAATAAATTGAACCTGTGATACTTCACAGTTTAATGTGAGAATGATAATTCTGTGAAGAAAACAACATAGAAATATAAAAGGTGGTATTGGGACAGATGTCCATAAACTTAGTCAAAGTAGTAGATTTTAAGGACCATCTTAAACGATATATCTAGGTTTGTGATAGGAATAGCTAGGTCAGAATATGAGCTTTGAGGAGGATCTGCAAAGAGATAAGAGTTGAAACAAGATATCAGATGGCATGTAATGTGCGGAAGCAATGTTTTCCTTCAAATTTATTCAAAAGTTTAAGAAATAGCATTTTTTTTCAAAATGTTGGGAAACTTGTAAACATTGATGTTCAGAGAGACGCAGGTATGTTTATACAAGGAGCAGAAAGTTGACATGCAGGTATGGCAAGCAATTAGGAAAGTAAATGCATGTTGACCTTGATTGCAAGGGATTAGAGACCAAGAGTAAAGAAATGATGCTACTTATCCATGATAGGAGAAAGTGAGGACTGCAGATGCTGGAGATCAGAGCAGAAAATGTGTTGCTGGAAAAGCGCAGCAGGTCAGGCAGCATCCAAGGAGCAGGAGAATCGACATTTCGGGCATGAGCCCTTCGTCAGGAATCAGGATTCCTGAAGAAGGGCTCATGCCCGAAATGTTGATTCTCCTGCTCCTTGGATGCTGCCTGACCTGCTGCGCTTTTCCAGCAACACATTTTCAGTACTTATCCATGATGTTTTGTTGAGACCACACCTGGAATATTATGTACAATTTTGATCTCCATATTTAAAGCAATATGTATAATATAACTTCCCATAAAGGCAGCATTTCTGAGACTAAATGTTTAGTCACAAGCTCAACTTTTCCACAAGTGATGTTTCTAGAGAAGTTGAAATCCACCCTCAAATTTCAGCTGCTAATCAGGGAATGATCCCAAATATAGATTAAACAGAGCTGAAAGTATTCAGTTTTAATAACCTTTGAGGAAACTGATGAATTTAATTCATTTAGTGTACTAAAATTAGTCAAATTCATCAAAAACAAACGCCTTGTATACAAGTTTATATACTTTTTGCAGTTCAGAAATGAATAATTCTTACTAGCCAACCATGCACTGAATATGTTATAAATCTAAAAAAGAATTACTCCTCTTCATCTTCTGAAACAAGTAACTCATTACATCTTTAAATTGTGCCATTATATGTATCTTCAACATCACCTTCACAAGCACCCACAATATCACTGATTACTTCATTCCAAAAATTATCTTTTGCATCATTAAGTGCATTAGATATAATTTTGTCTCTCAAACTTCATTGAGCTTTTTGAGGAGATGACCAAGCATGTAACTGAGGGTAGGGCAGTTGATGTGGTATACATGGACTTCAGTAAAGCCTTTGATAAGGTTCCACACGGTAGGCTGTTGGAGAAAGTGCAGAGGCATGGAATTGAGGGTGATTTAGCAGTTTGGATTAGAAACTGGCTTTCTGAAAGAGTGGTGGTTGATGGAAAATATTCAGCCTGGAGTCTGGTTACTAGTGGTGTGCCACAAGGATCTATTTTGGGACCACTGCTGTTTGCCATTTTTATAAATGACTTAGACACAGGCATGGGCAGATGGATTAGTAAATTTACAGACAACATTAAGGTCGGTGAAGTAGTGGACAGTGTGGAAGAATGTTACAGGTTGCAGGGGGTCTGCTAAACTGCAGGATTGGGCTGAGAGGTGGCAAATGGAGTTCAATGCAACTAAATGTGAGGGGATGCACTTTGGGAAGACTAACAGGAAGGCAGAGTACTGGGTCGATGGAAAGATTCCTAATAATGTGGATTACAGAGGGATCTTGGAGTTCATATACATAGATCCCTGAAAATTGCCATCCAGGTGGATAGTGCCCTTAAGAAGGCATACGGTATGTTAAGTTTCATTTGTAGAGGGATTGAGTTCCGGAGCCGCAATATCATGCTGCAACAATACAAAATGCTGGCCACACTTGGAATATTGTGAACAGTTCTGGTCCCCGTGTTTCAGGAAGGATGTGGAAGCATTGGAAAAGGTGCAGAGGAGATTTACCAGGATGTTGGCTGGTCTGGAGGGAAGGTCGTCTGAGGAAAGGCTGAGAGATTTGAACCTGTTCTCATTGGTAAGAAGAAGGGTAAGAGGGGATTTGATAGAGACATACAAGATGATCAGAGGATTTGATGGGGTAGACAGTGAAAGTCTTTTTCCTAGGGTAATGACGTCAGCGTATACGAGGGGGCATAACTAAAAATTGAGGGGTGATAGATTTAAGACAGATGTCAGAGGCAGGTTCTTTATACAGAGTGTAATAAGGGAGTGGAATGCCCTACCTGCTAATGTAGTCAACTCAGCCACATTAGGGAGACTTTAAAAATCCTTAGATAAGCACATGGATGATTTTGGGATAGTGTAAGGGGACGAGCTGAGAATAGTTCACAGGTCAGCGTAACATCGAGCGCCGAAAGGACTGTTCTGCGCTGTATTGTTCTATATTCCACATCCCCCTAATGATTCAATAGCTTTTGCAGGTCACTGCCAAAATTGGGAGAGCATCTCTGTAGGGGTTCCTCACGGTAGTGTTCTTGACCCAACATCTCCAACTACTTCATCAATAACTTTCTCTTCTTCATAAAGTTCAGATATAGGGACTTTTGCTGCTGATTGCACAATGTTCACCACTATTCCTGACGACTCAGATACTGAAGCAGTCAGTGCATAAATGCAACAAGAACTGGGCAATATCTAGAATTGGGCTGACAAGTTGCAAGTAACATTTGTGCATTATAAGCACCAGACAATGACCATCTCCAACAAGATAGAGTCGACCATTGCCCCTTGCAATGGCATTACCATCATTGAATGCCTCACTGTCAATATCCTGGGGGTTACCAGATGATCAGAAACTGAACTAGATTAGTTCTAGAAGTCCTGTGGTTATAAGAGCAGTCAAAGGCTAAGAATCATGCAGTAACTCACTCTCTATCTCTCCAAAACCTGTCTACCATCTCCAAAACACAGTCAAGTGTGGTAGCAATTGATTGAATACTCCCCACTTGCCTGAATGGTGCGGATCCAACAACACAGCCTGCCTGATTGGCACCACGTCCACAAACATTCAATCTCTCCTCTTCCTCCTCCAACACCGTAGCAGTTGTGTGTACTTTCCATAAGATGCACTGCAGAAATTTGCCAGTGTTTCTTAAATAGTGCCTTCCAACTCTAAGACCACTTCCATCTAGAAGGACAAGGGCAGCAAATATATAGGAACACTATCACCTGCAGTCTCTCCTCCAAACCCCTCAGCATTCAGATTTGGAAATATCTCACTGTTCCTTCAGTACTGCTAGGTCAAAATTCTGGAACTCCCTGCCTAACAGCATTGTGAACTGCAGTGGTTCAAGAACACAGTTCACCACCACTATATCAAAGGCAATTAGGGATGGACAATAACTGCTGCCCCTAACAGTGATGTCCAATCCCATGAGTGAATTTTTAAACAAACTCCATTCTGATTCTTTTCCAGACCCCTGAAACCCACTGACACAGGATTGCTAATGTCAAAGTCTGTATGCTACCTGTGAATGTTTTCTCTCCTCTGGTCATCCAGATATTTCACATTTTATTATATCATCCTTGAAAACCTTGTTTTGGGAGACATTCCAGTTGGGCACAGTATGATCTGAATATGTCTCCAATGAAAAGGACTTTAATACTCTTGACTGAAAGCTCAAAACTTCAATCAGCCATATTTTCAAGCCACCTTTATCTATCCATCCTTTACCATGGATTTAGATAACTACTTTTTGCAATTTGCCATTTGGGAGGATTTTTCTCTTGAAAATCATCATTGATTTAAGCTTTGATCGATGGGACATGTTCAACTGTGAAGCTATTCTTTTCATGCCCCGTGTTTCTTCACTAACCCTGCTGGCTTGTCAAAGATTCATGGTAATCTCATCTATCTTCCCAAAACAGGTCAATTTGTATTCTCTCTTCTGTTAATTGTTGATTCTGAATTGTTGAAATGTGATAAACCTGTCTTTAAACGCTGATGGAGGATGCAGTGAAATCTTGGTCTTAAGTCACAATACAATATTGTTTCTCATCATAAATCTAGTCCACAGTCTAATGCAATGCCTAATTATTTGTCTTGTTTCAGAGCCAATAGATCCTTATGCAACTGAAGATCCATGAGTTTCATTGACTTATTTTATAATTTCATTTTTCAACTTTGGCCCATAGCTGGCATTTCTCTTTGGCATTTGGCTACGTTCTCTAGAGATCATCCTCCAATCTCTTGTGTTCTTCTCCAGTGTCATCAATTGTTCAGCAGCCAGAAAACTTTTGTCTACTTTGTTTTAGTTTGAATTGGGCTGCATATGTACCATTCTTTCTTCTGACCTTGCTGCAGTTTTCAGGGATGGGATTCTCAGGAACACAGCATCTCACAGTGACATGGTACCTGTGATATCATGTGTTGACAGGCCCAGATACAAGAATCTGAACAGCTGTTCTATGATTCTGTTGAGTAGATTGGACTGGGGCATGTTTGACTTCAGCGACACGAGGGTCTAAGTGCAAAGAGTTTGGATTTTTTTTGCCAAATGTTATGGGTCAATTTTTAAATAGTGGGTCACCATTGCTCGAGTATGAGGTAACTTGGGTAACTATCTGCGTGGATTTGTACATTCTCCCCGTGTCTGCATGAGTTTCCTCCGGCTGCTCCAGTTTCCTCCCACGTTCTAAAGATGTGCAGGTTAGGTGAATTGGCTGTGTTAAATTGCCCCTAGTGTTAGGTGACGGGGTAAATGTAGGAGAATGGGTCTGGGTGAGTTGCTCTTTGGAGGGTCGGTGTGGACTTGTTGGGCCGAAGGGCCTGTTTCCACACTGCAAGTAATCTAATCTAGTATTGGAGATGTTAGAGAAAATCAAGTAGATTGGTCCCTGGAATAATGAGTTTTTATTTCCCACAATGAGAGGCTGAGTAAATTGGGTCTGTATTTTTAAGAGTTGAGAAGAATAAAAGATGATCTCGTTGAAACCTCATGAGATTATGAAGGACTTGACAAGGTAGACAATATGATATTAGATAGATGTTACTGGGATGAACAGCTCATTCATCTGAAAGAACAGTTGGTGGCTCAAACTGACAGATGAGGAATAGAAACATCAAGCTCTATGGGCTGATCAATTAGTGTAGAGTGGGGTGTCAGCCCTTTACTGGGGGGGTCGTGCCACTATCTGGTGGCTACGGTAGACGAGCAATGTCTGGAAGAACAAAGCAAGCCAGGTTGCATCAGGTGGTGGAGAGGTCGACGTTTGGGATGTAACCATTCTTCAGGACTGGGGGTGGGTGTAGGGGGAGCTGCAGATAAAGGGAGTGGCTGTGGGAGCAGGGTAGTGAGTTGGGATAGGTGGAGACAGGTAGAGGGTATGACCTGGTTGGTTGACGGGAGGAATGAATCTGAGGAGTGGAAGGGGAGGAATGGTGGATGGGAAGGGAGGTTATTTGAAATTGGAGAACTTCATGTTGTGTCCTCTGACATCAGCAGTTTTTTTTTGTCTCTAACCGTCCAGAGGCTGCCAGCCAATCTGATTAACCAGCAGCTCTGACAGGACCAGCAGTGCCATAGGTTTGTCCTGGGCAATGCTGGCACTGCCACCAGGCACAAGAAGGCCAGTAGAAGATCCAGATAAGAGAGGGCACTTTAGGGCAAAGATGGTTTTACTTTCCAAGGGAGGGGCATGACATGGGTGTGGAAGAATGGGGTTTAAAGTCTGTGCAGTTAGAAAGGAGGGGCAGTACCGTCTTTCCCTGATGGGGAGAAGAGCACCCACCAAAAATACTACTCTCTTTTTGCCTGCCATTTTAAAAAGAAATTTTAAAGTGATTGTCCACATCAACTCCATCATATGACATCGGAATGATAATATTATGGTCCAATGAACCTTTATCAAACAAATGTCAGAGTGCATCAATGTGAAAATGGAGAATTTTTCTAATAAAAGCCAGACTAGGTTATTCAACCCCTTCAAATGTGCTCTACATTTAATAAGTGTTACGTCTGCCACAATGTGTTTTAACTCCTATATCCAGCAAAAAAAATGACAGTCGACTCTTAACATTAATATTCATGTATTTAAAATAATTAATACAATCACAACAAAATATACTATAAATTAACAGTTTACACTGCAAATGCTACCTTGTGCTTTAACTGAATTCTGGATGATCATGTACTGCCATGCTCCATGTGGTGATGATATGAAGACCTTATGCTCGAAACGTCGTCTCTCCTGCTCCTCAGATGCTTTCTGACTGGCTATGCTTTTCCAGCACCACACTTTTTGACTCTGGTCTTCTCGTGATGATTTCAGGGGTGCCTTCACTTCTTGGTGGTTGATCTTGAGTTCCCGTGCTGAGGTGGAGTTGCAGCCATTCTTATACCCAAAAGTCGTCTTGCCCTTTATGGGAGGTGTGGGTGGGGTGGGGTGGGGTATCTTTAGTGTCCTACAGTAGATTGATCAGGCTCAATCATCCTGATCAATCAGACCCAACCTGGCATTGGCATGTTGATGGCAGCATGGTCCTCCATTCCTAGAAGTGTTGGGTGCACATAGCCTCCTTCAAATAAGGGTGTGAGGCGCCCCTGTGCCTGGTACACACTTCAATGTTTCTGCTCGCCCTGAGGAGGACACTCCATTAAACCCAAATTCAGGTGTGTATTATAAGATCTGCAGCTACCAGGTTGATTGTGCATTGTCTGTCATTAGCTACAGCCTGTCTGGATTCTGCAACATGTTTATTAGCACGGTTACTTTGATCAGGCTTACCTTAGTTTCCCAGCATATCTTAGTCATTGTCTAATCTTTGATGAATTTACGATGGATTTACAGTTTGAGCAGCCCGTCAGGCCACATTAGATTATAGCTGGCCTCGTTGGTCTCCATTCCACTTACTTGTCTATCCATCTTTTCCCTTAACTCCATCATGGGTGAAAGGGTTATAGAGAACTGGATTCGAAAGCTCAGTTTGGCATTACTTTGATAATCTGGTTCAGCCTGAGACAACGCCTAAAGAATTTAAGGCACAAATAGCAAGAGAATGGAATCTTTGCTAATGGATGAAGACAATGAGTTAGTTTTTAAATACAGATTTATGGCGACTGAAATGTGAAATAATTGTGTGAATTCTGTTGAAGCTTAATGATATGTCTGTCTTAGTTTGGTTATGATGGATAAATTGGTGCACTGCTCCATTGGATAGGACTGTCCTCCAATGTAACAGGAAATGTGTTATTTATTTGTGAAGTTAACTGTTGTATAATGGAACATAGGATTGCCTGCACAGGCTGGGATGTGAGTGTGAGTAGAGAACATTTTTTTAAATGCAGAAGGAACTAGGCAACAGGGAGAATGACACATTAAGTAGAGACAGAACAGAAATGATACTGCCTAATGAAAGGTTACATGTCCTGGAGGAATCTAAAACTATTGGAGATATTGGATTGAAGGTTATGTAAACCTAGTGTTTCTGAGTTCAGCATCACCTTCAACCCCCAATTTTCATCTATTTTGCTCTCAACCCAACATGTCTATATGATGGCAGTATCCTGCATTTAAGAGAAAGCTAGTTGTTTCATGTAGGGTTCTGCACAGTTACAGCCAGAAATTCAGCTTAAATTGGCCTCAGAATTTTGCACCCAGCTTTTATTATTCAGTGTCTTCATGCTGGAAGTGATTGCATGGATGAGTTGAAACCCAACACCATTACACAACCTATTCAGAAGCCTGTTCCAACATTGCTCCAAAGTCATGAATTAGTTATTTTCAACACCAGTAAAATGAAAGTAATTGATATATCAAATGTTTGAAAAAAGCTGGTCTTAATTAGACTGTTGGAAAAAAACAGACAATGAAAAGAAGTTTCAGTTTGTCTGTGCAGTTTTTGAAAATTCATTCCAGGATCTCTAATTTCCCTTGAGAAAGTGGAAGGGACCTAACTCATTGAACTGCTGTTGTCCTGGTGGTGTAAGTATGCCCCCAGTGCTTTGCAGAAGGGAGTTACAGGACGTCAACACAATTCAAGAATGGCCATATAATTCCAAGTCAGGATGATTTGTAGCTTGAAAGGGAAGTTGCTGATGTGGTGTCCCCATGTATTTCCTGCTCTGCTAGGTGGTAGAGGTTGCTGCTTTGGAACATTCTGTCTTAGCAACCTTGATACTTTGTTGTATGCATCTTATAGATGGTACACACTGCTGCCAGAGTACATTGGCAATGAAAGAAACAGGTTTGAATGTGGTAGCTGGGGTTTGAATAAAGTTGACTGCTGAGTGGAGCTCTTGAATGTTTTTGGATCCATGCTCATCCAGGAGAGTATTCCATCAGATTCCAGATGTGTGCTTTTTAGACAATGGATGGAGGTGAGTTACTCGTCGCAGAATTACCAGCCCTTGACCTCCTGTTGTAGCCACCCTATTGGTCAATTCAGTTTCTGGTCAATGGTTACCCCCAGGATGTTGATAGTAGGAAATTAACTGATGAAATGGTCAAGATTAGAATGGTGCTGGAAAAGCACAGCAGGTCAGGTAGCATCCGAGGAATGATAAAGAGCTTTTGCCTGAAATGTCGATTTTTCTGCTCCTTGGATGCTGCCTGACCTGTACTTTTCCAACACCATTCTAATCTTGACTCTCATCTGCAGCATCTGCAGTCCTCCCTTTCACCTGATAAAATGGTCAATTAATGTTGAAGGTATTTTCTATTGTTAGAGATCATCATTGGCCCGCACTAGTGTGGCATGAATATCACTTGCTACTTATCAGTCCAGAGCTGAATGTTGACCAAATGTTGTTGCATATAGAGGTGGCCTTCTTAAGTATTAGAGTTATGAATGGTACTGAACATTTTCCAGGCATCAGGGAACATTCCCACCTCTGGTCTTATGATGGAGGCAAAGTCAGTGATGAAGCAGCTAAAGATGATTGGGGCTCACATTGGGGCTTGAGGTTCTCCTGCAGAGATGTCCTGGAGCTGAGATGATTGACCTCCAACAATCACAACATCTTACTTTGTGCTCAGTGACGCCAACTCAGTGGAGAGTTTTACTCCCAATTCCCATTTTCTGCAGTTTTGCTAGGGCTCCTCAATGCTGTCAAATGCTGTCGTGATGTCAGGGTGGTTACTTTCACTTTCTGGAATTCAGCATGTTTATCCATGTTTGAACTAACAGTGTAATGAGGTCAGGAGCTGAGAGGGCTTGGCAGAACCTAAACAAAATGTTAGTGAACGGGTTATTGTTTGGTTTTATAGTATTGGTGAACATACCTTCTACCACTTTGCTGTTTGAGAGTAGACATGGTAATTCGCCGAGTTGAATCTGTGTTGCTTTTTGTGGTCAGGACATATCTGGCCCATTTTCCACATTACTGGATAGGTGCCAGTGTTGTAACTATACTGGAATAGCTTGGCTAGAGGCATAGCACGTTCTGGGGCAGAAGCCTTCAGTATTGTATCCAGAATATTCTCACATCCCACAGCCTTTACAGTATCCAGTGCATACGACGTTTCTTGACATCATGTGGAGTGAACCGAATTAGTTAAGACTGGCATCTTTGCTGGGGACGTCAGAGGGGAATGGATCTTCCATTTGAAAATGGTTGCAACAGCCTTGTCTGTTGCATTAATCAGCTTGGACCCCATCATCAAGGATGTGGGTAACTGTGGAGTCTACCTTGCTTGTAAGTTATGTCATCCATTATCATTCACAATGTGATGAAATAAGGGTGCAGAGCGTAGATCTGATCATTGGCTGTGGGATTGTTGTGCATGTTGCACTGCTCTTGCTGCTGGGTATGTGAATTGACTCATGTTGTAACTTCACTGGTCTGATACCTTGTTTTTGGTGTGCCAGGTGCTGCTCCTGGCATGTCCTCCTGTACTGTTCATTGAATCAGGTTTAATCCTGTGCCTTGATGGTAATGGAAGAGTCTCGGATATGCCGGGCCATGAGATTACAGATTATGATGGTGATTAATCCACTGCTGTTGGTTTTTCAATGGTATTGCAAGTTAAAATTGGTTCTAAAATGCTAATTGAATAGTGTTTTTATCTCTTGGTACTGGTTATTAACAGATTGTGGTGCTATATGGGTACATAACAAATTAGACTGAAATGCATTGAGACCTCATAACTGTTATCTCATTTATATTTTTCTAACCATTTTGCAACTTCTAACAAAACCCTATACCTCAAGTACATGTCACCCATCACTGTTTTTTCAATCTCTGACTTTGATTTACATATGCAAATAATGCATACATTCCACATTCCTTAATATGTCAAACATATTTAAGATTCTCTCATAAATTGTGAATGAGCAAGTAAGGCTTCTGTAAACTTCAGTGATGTTTACATTGTTCCTGGAATCAATTCTTTACACTCTTATGGAAGGGTTACTTCCAACATTTTTACCCAAATAGTTGGTATTCTTCAGAGTTGAGACATCACAATCCAAGCACTAATAATCTCAGGAGCATAATTTCAAGTTGCATCGTGATGATTTCAAAATTTGAATTCAGTTTATTTTATTAAGTGTATAGTTGTGGTCAGGACTACCACCCAGATGGAGCAGCACATTTGCAAGTGCAAAATTGGATTGTTGCATTCAAATTCACATCATAGAAGTGTTTGTAATATTTAATATGATCTCCAGGAAACGAAAACTCTAACAGTGACTGTCATTTTTGTAAAATAAACTCTTTAAAGTCAGTTGTTTACTGCATTTTAGTGACTCACTTGACTGACTTGAGTTCTACTCCTCAAGCTCTGTGACTGACTGGTGACAGAGTTTGCTGCATCCTCAACTTAAACTGAGTAAAGGCCAAGAAGAAGACTATGAATCTAAACTGGGCAATGCTGTTAAAGTAACAAGATTCCATCAATATCATGGAGATCATTTGCACACATGAAAATGAGGTAGTTGGGAACGCACATTCCAATAGATACAAGATCTGTTACATGGCTTTTAATCCCATTCCTGTCCCTGTCAACTATGTTGGATGAAGCAAGTCTGTTTGCAACCTACATTTCCTTTAATGTCTCCAGCTGCTGCGTGGACCTCCAGGGCCTGCAGGTGGCAGCAGTCAAAGAATCCGAACGTGATTGCATTGCCCCAACATTGGCATGTTTGCATGGATCCTTGGAGCAACTGCGCAGCTGTGCAGATTAGAGGGAATATAGTTGGCAGCTTTGGTGCCTGGTATGACCACAAATGAGTTTCCAACTGCATGGTTACTCCTCTGTAAAACTGCATGATCCCTGTCTCAGCTCCTTTACTGCTGAACCCTTATTGATGCTTTGACATTCAAAGGATGGCATCAATGGCTGGGCCGGCATCAATAGCCCGGCCAACATCCATTGCCTGACCCTAATTGCCCTTGAATAGGTGATGAAGAGCTGCATCCTTGAACTGTTGCAGACTATGGAGATATTTTATCTACATTGCTGTTAGGAAGGGTGTTCCAGAAATTTGTGACATTGAAGGAAAAGCGATATAATTCTAAGTCAGAATTTTGTGCTGCTTGAAGGAGAACTCCGTAGTACTTGTTTGTTCTGCTGCCTTTGTCTAGGCTTGAATATTTCACTACCCCCTTGCTGGCCTGACACATGCTACCCTCCATCATTAGGTCATCCAAAATTCACAATTATGACTGTTCCTCTCTCGATCCTCGGATGCTGCCTGACTGGCTGTGCTTTTCCAGCACCAGACTTTTTGACTGATCTCCAGCATGTGCAGCCCTCACTTTTTCCCAATGTTGGCTGTTGGTCAGCAAGGCCTTTTTAAATATAAAATTCTCATTCTTGTTTATGAATCCCTCAATGACCTCTCCTCACTCCATCTTTGTAGTCGCTTACATCCCTCTGCAGTAAATGTGGTTGTCTGATTCTGAGAATCCCTGATTTTAATTGCTGTACGAATAAAAGCAAATTACTGCGGATGCTGGAATCTGAAGCCAAAAGAGGAAATGCTGGAAAATCTCAGCAGGTCTGGCAGCATCTGTAAAGAGAGAAAAGAGCTGATGTTTCGAGTCTAACTGACCCTTTGTCAAAGGGTCAGTTAGACTCGAAACGTCAGCTCTTTTCTCTCCTTACAGATGCTGCCAGACCTGCTGAGATTTTCCAGCATTTTCTCTTTTGGTTTTTAATTGCTGTACTATTGCTGGCTGGAGTCTTGCAAACTCCCTCTGCTTTTCTACCTCAATTTCTTCCTTTAGGACAGTCCTGAAAAGTTGGGTGGCTTATGGGATGAGGAACTTCAGTTCCATGCTGGATTGGAAAAGGACGTTCAGGGAGATTTGATGGAGATGCCCAAAATCGTGAGAGTCTGGACAAAGCAGTTTGGGAGAAACTGTTCCCATTGATGGAAGACTCAACGGCCATTGGACTTTTGAGTTAAGGTGATTGGCAAAAGAAACAAATGTGACATGAGAAAAATCTCTTTCCATAGTCAGTGGTTCAATCCTGGAATGCACTGCCTCAGACTACAGTGGACACAGATTCAGTCCTGGGCTTTCAGAAAAAGAATTTGATAAATGCACATTGACACTAGTGTGTAGCATCTACACGATATACAGGCCATTTTGACAACCCCTTCCAAACCCATGATCTCTGCCAACCGGAAAGATAAGGGCAGCAGATACAAATGAGTGCCACCAAGATCCCAACCTAACTTTGAATTATTTTGCTGTTCTTTCACTAGCTGGCTCTAGCTTTTGGAACTCCCTCCCTCCCTCCTCCCTAACAGCACTCTGGGCAAAGAACCCTCTCTTGAACTGCGATATTTCAAGATTGTAGCTCATCCCACCCTGTCAAGCAGTTAGGGATGGGCAATAAATATTAACTGCAAGTGTTTAAACACATTGGAAGCAGCGACAAGTTTATTTAGTGGTTTGTTTTTCTTTCTTGAGTTACATCAAAGATTAATCTTGGATTCCTGCAGGTTTGGGACCCTCAAAGCCCAACTTTCAACCAAGCTAGTGAAGTAGCCGAGCAAATAGTGAGTAATGCTGTCAGATATGACATTTAGGGTGTAGGTTTGATATCCACGAGACCAGATATTACAGTACCACAGCAAAAAGGTACCTCCTTGTCAAATGAATGGTCTCGTGGATAGCAAACCTACACCCTAAACCTCAACCTGAGCTACAAACCTTCTCAAACCTTGTGGATATGACATTGCTGTTCAAGAAGCCAGCCCAATGCCACATGCTGAAGACAGCTAAGGATCCGCAATAAATGTCAGCTTTGTCAGCAAAGCCCCCATCCTGAGAATGAATAATATTTTGCTGAAGTTCTCTCTGATCCAGCTCTGGAATCTTTGTTTTAGTTAACTATTTCCTTCAGAGGAATAGGTATGGCTGGCTTCATATTTTTTTTTCTGTTTTGGGGATCTGAACAAAACATTGTCAGTTTCTACTTACAGACCATTTAATATTTCTGTCATACTGTTGAGATTCTGGTATTTTTATTACGTGGTCTATGATCTTTGAATCATTTCCCTGGATTTACCTACCTTTGAACAGCAAATATTCTAAATGTATGCTTTATTCATGAGGCTACATGCCAGTTGCACATATTCAGGAAATCACTGTGCCTGTAAATTTTATTTTCTACCTGACAGATTTTTAGATTTGTATTTTTATTGGGATTTGTGATCAATCCTTTCCTGAAAACTGTTTAAATGTGGCCACTGCGGGGTGAATGTTTTCTTTCAAAACTTTCTATCAGGTTAGACTAGAATGTGATTTCTGCAAATAAAACTGATTTTGTTAAATCCTTCCTCTGTTATGACTGAATTAAAAACAATGTCAAGGTAAGTAATTAATCAAAAGACATCATTTTTAGCACAATATTTGTCATGCAAAAGCGCCTACTAAATTTTGCCACAGTCGGTCTTACTGTATCTAAATTTAGTTTAGCCCGGTATGTGATATAGTAGAATCTTCATACAGAATTATGTAATATAGTGAAACAGTCACCATGGCTTCATGAAGGGGAAATAATATCTGACACATTTATTAGAATGCTTTGATGACATAACAATCATGAAGCAGTAGATTTAATGTATTTGGATTTTCAGAACATGTTTAAGGCACCATACACTGGGCTACTGAACAAGGTAGGAGCTCATGGTGTGGAGGTGGGGTAATATATAGGCATTGATGGAGGATTGGCCAACAACAGAAGATAGAGTTTGGGTAAGGGGTGCATTTTCAGGATGACAACTTGTAATAAATGGAGTGCCAGAGTGATCAGTGCTACAGCCAAAATTATTAACGTATATTAATAATTTGGATGAGGATAGTAAATGTATTAAAGCCAAGTTTGCAGTTGACACAAAAATAGGTGGGAAGGCAAACTGTAAGGATAACACAGTATCTCCAGAAGGATATAAATAGATTGTGAGTGGACAAAGGCTTGGCAGATGGAATGTAATGTGGGAAATGTGAGTTTACGTACTCTGGCAGAAAGAAGAGAGGAACTGAATGTTATTTAAATGGAGAAAGACTACAGAAAGCTGTGGAATACAGGGATTTGGGAGGCCTTGTCCATGAATTACAAAAAACCAGCAACAGTATTCCATGGGTAACAGGCAAGCCTAGTTGAATATTGGCCTTTATTTTAAAAAGAATGTATTGTATGTGTAAGGAGGTTTTGCTGAAACTATCCAAGTCACCAGTCAGACTGTAGTTGGAATACTGTGAACAGTTTTGGACCTCTAATCTAAGGAAGATATTTTGGCATTGGAGGCAATCCAGAAAAGGTTCACTAAAGTGATCCCAGGTATAGTGAGACTATCTCATGAGGAGAAGTTGAGTAGATTGTGCCTGTACTCATTGGAGTTCAGAAGAATGAGAGGCAACCTTATTGCAACATACAAGATTCTTAGGGGAACTTGACAGGGTAGATGTGAAAAGATTGTTTCTCCTTTGGAAGAGACTGGAACCAGATGGCATCATCTCAGAATAAGGGGCTGCATATTTAAGGCAGAAAGGGGAGGAATTTATTTTCTGAAATTAGTGCAATCTATGTGATTCTTTACCACCGAAGATTGTCAAGGTTGAGTCATTAAGTATACTCAAGGATGGGAGAGACTGATTTTTAATCAGTAAGACAATCTAGGATTAGGAGAAAATTGCAAGGAATTGGAGATGAGGATTATCAGATCAGCTATGATCTCATTGAATGGCAGAACATGGGCCAGATGGCCTACTTCTGTTCCTAAATCTCATGGCCTTTACTATGAATAAGTAAGTTTTCATATACCATATATTCTTGCTGTAACTCTGTCTCTCAGCTGGGCTAAAACCTTGAAATTTACATTTATAAACATGAATGATAGAATTTTATCTGGGGTGTGCAGCTCTGTCATTGCCATTTCTGGGTGATAGTTTCAAGGAAAATGTGAGAGTTGACTTGGTTTACTGCTTTTTAAATTTGTGCTCATAAAGCTGTTAACGTGCTTGCTGTTTGAGGTGGATGAAGCATCTTTCAGTCCTGTGGTTTGGAATTTGCCCTCTTCATGGCCCAGATAGAGCCTCCGAGTCTCAGGATTTTGCAATTTCTATCAAAGCCTTGGTTGAGGAGACCAAACATTCAATAGTTAAATTTGCAGATGACGCAAAGATAGTTGGGAAAGTAAATTGTGAAGAAAACAGAAAGGGTGATGTAGATAGGTATAAATGGGTTGGGTGGACAGAGTCTAATGTGAAGAAGTTCATATTCAGCAAGAATAAGAAAAAATGAAATAACTGTAGCATTCTAAGGTGCAGTTTGTTCTGTTGATGAAACACAAGGCATTACAACAAGATGCAGCAAATAATTAAAAAGTTTAATGGGATGCTGTCCTTTTAAGGGTATTATGCAGCAGTTACATAGGTTATTGGTGAGAAGATATCTCTCAAACTGTGCATGGTTTTGGTTTCCTTATTTAAATGTATAAGACCTAGAGAAGACCAATCAGGTCCCGGACCTTCCCGTGGCTTGCCACTTCAACACACAATCCTGCTCCCATGCCCACATGTCTGTCCTTGGCCTGCTGTAATGTTCCAGTGAAGCTCAACGCAAGCTGGAGGAACAGCATCGCATCTTCCAACTAGATACGTTACAGCCTGCCGGTCTCAGCATTGAATTCAACACCTTCAAATGATTATCCCATCTCGACCCCTCTGTTTTCATTCTGCTCCGTAATTTTATTTAATTTATTTTATTTATCTATTTTTTAATATTTTTTCACTGCTCTGTACTTCTTATTTCTTGATTTGTCTCTCTCTCGCTCCCCACTCTCTCACCTTTTTCCTCTTCTCTTCCCCCTTTGCTACCCTTCTGCCTTGCTTTCCATTTTGCCTCTGCTTCACCCATCCCACCCGCCCATCCCCCATATATTTTGGCACATAACACTGGCTTCAGCCTTGGTCATTCACAGCTCCTAATCTCCCTATAATCTCTCTATGCACTGTCATTATCACCTCTTTATTGCTAGCTTTGCTTCTGGAGCTGTGACTCACCTTCTCTCAGCCTCGTATAAATACCTCCCTATTTCTCCCCTTTTTTTTAGCTTTGACAAAGGGTCAGTTAGACTCGAAACGTCAGCTCTTTTCTCTCCTTACAGATGCTGCTATACCTGCTGAGATTTTCCAGCATTTTCTCTTTTGGAGAAGACCATTCAGCCCATTTGAGTCTGCTCTGCCATTCAATAAGACCACAGCTGATCTGATGATCTTCAACTGCACTTCCCTGCCCTTTTCCCATAACTCTCTTTTATTCAGTATGGGAATCAAAGCTGTCTACCTCAGCCTTGAATATTTAATAAGCCAGCCTTTACAGTCCTCTTGAGTAACGAATTCCACAGAATTCCTACCCATTGAGAGAAGAAAATCTTCCTCATCTCTGCCTTAATTTAGCAACCCCTCACTCTGAGATTATGCCCTGAATTTCACCTTGTTGGAGACTCTAGAAACAAACTCTCTGATCTGTCTCATCAAGCCCCTTCAGAGTTTTGGGATTGCCCTATAAGGTTCTTGGAATAGAATAGCTGTATTGATCAGTGCGTCTGATAAATGAAACATACATAATAAACTAGTTTACCTTGGACTGAAAAATTTAATTTAGTCACAGATCAAAAATATTAGAAAAACCTCTGAAGAGGTTAAGACTGAGTACATTTAAGTTCTGGAGTATAATGGCTTCAGGAAAAGCTATCTGCAGTTCCATTCAAAAGTTGAAATTACAAGGTGACTTAAACCTACCAAGGTGTTTAAATACAGGCATCCTGCTGTGAGTATTGTATGTACTTTTGGGCATTATACCAGGTGTATGTTTTGGATCATGTTGAAAAGGTTTTTTTTCTTTTTCAGTTTGTGAAGAAGTGTTTTGGGATTACACTTTTACTGTGTGTCTAAATAATTTGAATTTATTTTATGTGTAGATAAAATAGAATAATTTAAACTATCCTCATTTGCTTTAATAAACAGTTTCATTGTTAAAGCAAAATCCGCAGTACTGTGTGCTTATTTCAGTAAGAAGCTGAATCAAGATATGATCTATCAAGTCAGGTTTCTGTCAGGGGTCATAACAAGAATGAGAGGTAACATGATTGACTTGTGAATACCTTTTGGATCTTATATAAGGTGAATGTGGAAAAGATAATTCCTCTTTTGGGAGAATCCAAACCCAGGTGGCGCTGTTTTAAAAACTAGTGTTCACCTCATGAAGAGAATTTTTCGCTCAGAAGGTAGGACAGCGTTGGAAATTTTAAAATCTCAGGAACCAGTGCAAAAGGTGTCTTGAAGTATTTTTCAAGGCAGAGATAAAAAAAGTTTTTGTTCAGCATGAGAACCAAGGGTTATCAGGGCTAGCTGGGAATGTGGAATTTGAAACTCAGCAATCAGCAAAGAACTCACTGAACCACAGGATTCTGGGTAATCCAAAATACAGGACAAGAAAAGATTGTGGCTATAAGAGCTGCTCCTTTTTATTTTTGATGTATTTTCAGTATTTGAGCTCATTTCCTTGCATTCTAGGAGCAGTAATTACTGATTTATAAGCTGTTGCATTATTTTGGAACCTTGGGGAGGAGGGGAGGGTGGAAATCAAAACAACTGCATTTTAAAAAAGAGGAAGATAGACAAAGGCAAATGATTTAAAGAGAATGAGGAGTTCCTAGTCTGTCAAATGTTTCACTTTTAATATGTTCCTGTTCTGAAGAAGTGTCGTACAGGACTCTAAACGTTCACTCTGCTTCTCTCTCCACTGACACTGCTGAGTTACTCTCGCATTTATTAGTTTTATTTCTAATTTCCAGAATTCACTGTGTTGCATTTTATTAGTTTGCTAATCAGTATCTGTACTTTTTCTTTGATACAAGCCTAATTTTTCAAATCATTTTACCTATTTTAGGTAGTTTACTGAAATAAATTTAACTGGTCAATTTTATATGCAAAGAAGCTACCTCTTAGTTTAGAATGGTTCCTTTCTATTTGTGTGTCTGGTTTCACGAGTACACATGGAGATTAAGAGTAGATGATTCCATTTGGCCCCTCTGCTGTTTGATGAGATTGTGGCTGATGTGGTTGTGGCCACAGCCCACTTTCCTGGCTATATCCCTGTACCCTTTTACTCCTCTCTGCATCAATAATCTGTCTACTTCTGCCTTTAAAACTATTCAATGACTGCTCCAGTGCTCTTTGGGGAAGAAAATCTGACAGCTCTCAAGCATCTTTAGAAAAAGAAATTCTCCTCACCTGTGCTTAAGTTGGAAGCACCTTCCTTTAAACTGTGTATTTTAGTTCTATTCATTCATCCAAAAAGATAAACCTCCTTACAGCCTTTTAATGCTGTCAGATTACTCAGGATCTTGCTTTGATCCAATCACCTCTTATTCCTCAAAGCGCCAATAATACAGGGCCAGCATTTCTAAAATTTACTCATTAAATAATTCCATGGTCACAGGAATCAGTGGAGTGAACAGAGCCTTTGCATATCTTTCTGCTATCTAATTAGAGACAAATCAAAAACTGTAGGAATCACCACCCCTCTCTGCCTTCTGCATGAACCATTCCCTTTGGCAGTACTTGGTTTGCGCCACTCTCCCTACCAACACCCCCGAACCCCCAGTTACCTTCCCCTGCAGCCAGAAACGATGCAAAACTTGCCCGTACTCCACCTCACTCACCTCCATCCAGGGTCCCAAACAGTCCTTCCAAGTGAGACAGAAATTCACCTGCCTCTCTTCCAACCTAGTTTACTGTATCAGGTGCTCCCGATGTGGGGAAACCAAACGTAAACTTAAGGAATGGTTCACTGAGCATCACAGCCATCCACCAACTCCCTTCCCAGCATTCTCCACCCCCCCCCCCCCCCCCCAAGATTCATTCCTCCCATTGACCAACCAGGTCTTCACCTGACCCACCTCACCACCCTGCCCCTGCCACCCACTTTATCTGTATCTCCCCATACACCCACCCCCAGTCCTGAAGAAGGATTACACCTGAAACATAGACTTCTCCAGCACCTGATGCTGCCTGGCTTGCTGTGTTCTTCCAGTCTCCTGCCTGTCTACTTTCTGCTCTCTAGTGTCTGACAAGCTAACTCAGTATTCCACTGTTTTTGTGATTTTTCTACATAGGAGAATAAGAATTAGGAGGAGGCCATTCAACCCATCAAGTCTGTTCCACCATTCAGTGAGATCATAACTGACCTGATAATCTCAAATCCACATCCCCATCTACTCCCCAATTACCTTCTAATTCTTTATTTAACAAGAATATATCTAACTGTGCCTTAAAAATATACACGGGCTATCCTGTTGATGGACGCTGACCAAACCTGGCTGAGGTATAAATCACCTAAGAGGTGTGACTATCTCCTGGTACAAAAAAGATTGGTAATTTTCACACTCCCTGATCTGTTTCAGTATCTGTAGTTCAACCTCTGGCTTATAACACCTGAGTTGGAACTACCCGTACTTCAGATTCTTGCCGTAAACATGTTTGCTCGAAACCAAACTGGGATCTAGAATCTTCCATAAACTGTGACAGTTACCTGTCCTGCCATTCTTAATGCTTTATCAGGAACTAAATTATTATCTTCAACTTGATAATTGATTCCAGCTTTATATATTGTATTAACCTTATCACTTGCCACCATACTATCGTGAACCTTAAAAATAGAATAAACCTTAGTCGCTTAACCAGATACTCACCAATTAACCAGTTTCCTCCAATGTAGCAGATTAGGAATTGATTCCTAGAAGCTGAAAACGTTTTTAGGTAGGAGGAAATGCGATATGACATCTTTTTCCTTCCCTGCATAAATGCCTTTTAATCAATTAGATTATTTTTACATTAGATTGGATTTCCTACAGTGTGGAAACAGGCCCTTCATCCCAACAAGTCCACAGAGTAACCCACCCAGACCCATTCCCCTTACTCTTGACTAATGCACCTAACACTATGGCCAATTAACCTGACCTGCACATCTTTGGACTGTGGGAGGAAACCGGAGCACCCGGAGGAAACCCACGCAGACACTGGGAGAATGTGCAGATTCCACGCAGACAGTTGCCCAAGGCTGGAATTGAACCCTGATGCTGTGAGGCAACAGTGCTAACCACTGAGTTACCGTGCAGCCCTGTTAATTCCGGCACTCTATTTTAAGTCAGACTCAAGTGTTAAGATGCAGTAAGTTGCCTAGTTTTATATGCTCTTAAGGCCTATATGACTCCATTTAATGAGGATCAGCTTAATTAAGCTTTGTCACTGGACCTCTTGAAAAAGTCCTGTTTAAGACTGACAACTATAAAATTTAAACTGTAGGTTTTAGTTGAGTGCCAACTACAAACTAAATTAGATTTGTACAAAATAAACATTAAAACTTGCTTACTCAACAACTGCATGCAGTCAGTCCTAGGTCAAAACAAGTGCACTATCTGAATTTATATACTCACCGCAACCAAAAATCTTTTCATTGTTCAAATACCCAAAGCCAGGTAGCATCACTCTCTTCCAGGCTTTCTGTGCACCTGTCCACACAATAAATGCGGATGTTTTAGAGAATACCTCCTTACAAATGGTTCACTTTCTCAGATCAGGCATTAAACCACATTCCTATCTCTTTGGTTGGGTGTGAAAGATCACATAGTTCTAGTTTGGCCAAGACCACTAAAAATAGGTTACCTACTCGTATACTCATTTGCTCATCATAAAGCTTTGTGTGAACAATTGCCTAAATAACAACAGTCCCTACACTTCAAGTTAAAGCGTTAAATATAAACAGCTTTGGGGCCCTTCTGAAGTGGTGATGAACATTACATAAAACCAATTTCTTCGACAATTACTGTTGCCATAATGGATCATTTACTTTAAGAATCTACTCTTGGATCATTTACTTTAAGAATCTCCTTAAATTTTAGGTCCTGCAACAGTTTTCAGCTTCTGAACAGGTCCCAAAAATATCGCTTTTTCCAAAATGGATTAGTTTGCATTCCACCTCTCTTTAATGGCTCAGTACTTCCTCTACTGGCCTTAATTCAGAATTGAAATTATGGAACAGCAGTGAAAGGATGTACGATCAGTTCTGTTATAACGCGGTAGTTTTGTTCTCTTACAATCCAAAGTTATAAGAAAATGGCATAATAGCAGCACCATTTTAACTGATGGGGCCAGAATCACATTACAACCAATCCATGCTTTAAAACTTTGCACTTTTAAAAAGTGTCCACAATTCATCAATCATATTGCATATTTGTGTTAACAAAACTCGCATTATAGCAGAACGAACTATAGCAAGACTGCAGTAGCTACAAGTCCCCAACAGAATTTTTAATCTTTGGAGAAGTAGGAGAGATTGCTGGATCACATTTGTGGTAATTTTGTGGTTGAATTTAGTAGTAATTTCTCCTATTGTAGAAGAGTAGTGCATATTTGGGTATTCTGTCTAATATAACTATTCACCTCTCACATTCCTCACCTATATGGTAACCACTTGGTGAATTCAAATATACGTATCAGATTAAATTCTTTTGTATGACTTTCAGCTCTACTTCTGTTATCTGTAGTTCTGTGACCCTACTGGCTTCTCTGCTTTCGCAACACCATTTGGCATTAGGTGACCCAGAATTTCCTTGGATACCTGGAAAGGTATATTATATTCTTTGGCTATAATAAAGCACTGTACACCCAGGGAATTACCATTGAATTATGGGCACTCTTTTACATGGGCATATAAGACAGTCACGTTGCTCATAGCAATTTATTGGATCCACTGATCTGCTGATGTTTGAATAGAGATGTAGAATCATTGATATCTATTTGTCTGATGGGATCTAACCTAGTATCTTGAATGAGAAATGCAGCATTCCTGCAGTACTGTACTGAGAATATGCTCAGTCCTAGATCGGAATTTGAATTATGACTTTGTTGAATTCTTACCATGTAAACCAATCTGATGCACTGAGGTGTAGGGGAAGGGGTAAGAGAGAATGGGGTGTAGGGGAAGGGGTGAGAGAGAATGAGATTGAAGGAGGTAAGGAGAGAGAGTGCTGTAATGAGGGAATAGGGTGACACTATCGGTCTGCTGAAATTTGTGGAGGTCAGATCAACCCCTTGAACAGTTTCCCTATTTGTTTGTCTCTAAAATTCCCATGAGTCCCTCGGTCCTAAATTACACTATCCCAGCTAAATCTCCACTTTCTCCCACCCTCCACCCTCCAACCAGCATTTCTCATAAGCTTTTATCTGTTTGATTACACAGAGCATCTCACTTGCACTCAGTGACTGTCATGACACCCATTCTGTATCACCAATATCCCACAAGCAGCACAAGCAATGAATTACCATGTACAAACTACAGCTTGACCACTCAAAATAAAATACAACTGAATAGTAATCCTGAGTAATGTATTGCCACACTGAGTAAATGAGATTTATATTTACATATGATGCATGTTGTCTTAGTGAAAAAAATAGTGTAATGCATGAAGACAGCTTCAGATTTTTGGCTCCCAGCACATTTTAGGTCTGGACGCAGTCGCACTGTAGAAGTGGGTAGCAATCAGAGAAACTGCACAGAAAGATTGCAATATAACAGAAATTTCTGGGTTTAGATTAGATTCCCCACCGTGTGGAAACAGGCCCTTTGGTCCAACAAGTCCATACCGACCCTCCGAAGAGCAATCCACCCAGACCCATTCCCCTACATTTACCCCTGAATAATGCACCTAACACAATGGGCAATTGAACATGGCCAATTCACCTAACCTGCACATATTTGGACTGTGGGAGGAAACCGGAGCACCCGGAGGAAACCCACGCAGACACGGGGAGAATGTGCAAGCTCCACACAGTCAGTTGCCCGAGGCAAGAATCGAACCCGGGTCCTTGGCGCTGTGAGGCAGCAGTGCTAGCCACTGAGCCACCATGCCACCTGTAATGGGTTCATGGAGAAAGTTCACTGCAGATGCTGGAGATCAGAGCTAAAAATGTGTTACTGGAAAAGAGCAGCAGGTCAGGCAGCATCCAAGGAGCAGGAGAATCGACGTGGGTCATGACCAAGCCTGTAGATTCATCTGAATTGTAGAGGTCCATCACGGCGGAGCGTGGTCATCTCACTTAGAGTTAATGAAAGAAGGTAAACTAACTGATCAGCACTCCCTTGCAATCATTCAGTTACCGTGAAATCTAGCAAATCCAACTTGTCACCTATTTGATGGAGTTGTCCCGCCTTATGGTGTTAAATTTTAAAGAGCAAATGAACAACAACCATAGATAGATGATGATCATTTGCAGCATGTTGTTCTCATGAATGTGAAAATGAGTGATGATGTTGAAGTCTTCCCGTAATGCTATATATCAATTAGAGCACAGGACTCAAACAAAAAAGATCTGCATCTGATTGAGCACTCCCTCCTGTTGTATACGGTAATGTTAATGTTTGAGCTACGCTGACCTCTGCTGATACCATCTGATATCTCTATGTGGAAAATCAGTTAGTTGAACTGTGGAACAATCTCCGCTGGGAGGCAAATGTGTCTACTCCACCTCCACATAGTAAGAGTTAATATCCAGAGAGTTAATGAAACTTGTATTTAGATGTTGAGATGTACGAAACTGCATCTCATTGTGAAACACGGTGCCTCTTGTTGAGACGTGTCTGTGATATAATTGTACATTCTTAGACTAATGTAGGAGAATTTCTGGCAGCATTTTACTGCAACTACAAACCACCATCAAATGTTTGGTGTCTAAGCATCTCATGTTATAATATGGAGAGGTGTAGTGAGGAATCCACTTACGTGTTCTTACCACATGCTGCCATGTTTTGTGTAAAGAGTCCAACAGTGAAAACTTGAAGCGGGAATAAAATTATATGAATTTAAGAGCATTGCCCTTTTAAGAAAGGGTCATGCAGTCTGTTGGCAGATGAAAGCATTTAAACAGATGCTAGTTAACTTTAGTTTTTGGAAGCAGTCACAGCTGAGCAGCTGCACTCCAACGTGGAAAAGTGGCTACACCAGGCGGGAAGAAAGCACAGTGATGCTGCATGGGCTATAGGTAGGCATGCTAGGCCACCAAGGAGCAGATCTGCAGCAAGGTGAATAGATATCAGAGACTCCAGCAAGTTAATCTCCTAAGCGGGAAGAGTAGAAAACTAACCTATTGTTACAAATCAGGATGGGATACCGGAAGAAAAAACCAGGAAAGCAAGTATTGCTGCAATCATGAAGGAGCACCGTAATATGCAACTGCATAATTTAAAATGGGGACGTACTTTTAATCTATGTCATGGTTGGCAATATTGGCAAAAAATTTAAGCATTGAATGACCATTGCAGAACAAAACTAAGGCCAGTCAAATATCTCTGAAGGAAGAAACATTTTTACAAAAATCTGAATGTGTTTTCATACTGGCAAGAGTGAAAATACACTTTAATCAGCGAAAAGGCAAAAATCGTCCCAAGAAGGAAGGATGACACGAACCCTTCATTTTGCTTAAAATGATGGGGAACTGACCAAGAAGAAGCAAAAAAGGAGAAATTCTCTTTCGATTCCTGAGGCCACAGAGTACACTAAATTGTCTGAAACATTTCAGAGAACTTACAACTTTTAAAATGTCTCAAAGAATTTTAAAAGCTTTACTATAAAAATAATGCTGCAAATAATTTTTTACAAACGTAATTGTCAGAATCCGGGTGTCCTACAAGGAATTTCACTTAAAATTTAGAAGCAGGTGATCGTTTCAAAGCAGTTTAAAGCTTTATTAGAAGAGTTAGATATATTTTGACAGTGATTAGAGAATTAACAAAGAAATTGTTAAATACAGAAAAACCTGAGAAGACACTATGCAGCTTGACAATAATTTAAAATGAAGCTACATTCTTCAATTTAAGAGGACAAGCTTACGCAACATCAATTTATAAGAAATTTTATAAAAAAGACACAATATTTCCTCGCATTTCAGATCAAAGATGGTCCTACACAGCACAAGATTGGACTTTGTGTGGAAAACCCATTCCTAAGGTACAGAATTACTTTAAAGCTGAATACCAAACCAGAAGCAGAGCAAGTTAATATGTGACTGTATGCAGTAGAGTTAACTTTCAGAACTATTACCATGAGGGAGTATAGCTGATCATGTTAGGAATTGTCAGACAATAATTTGCAAGCACTCTGAGTTTGTAATATCTTCAGCAGTTACTTCAGAATGAATAGCATTGCTGCACGGCCAAACTTTAGCAGAAGCGTTCAACTTCCAAGAGAATTCATAGACAATTTTAATATGATTTCTACAGATTAATTGAAACTTGTGAATATGGAGTTTTGCAATCCATATTGGTCACAGACCGAGATTTGTTTTAAGAAATGTTTTTGTCAGTCTTTTCCGGGCTATGATATGGCAAAGAAAATCTTAACCTTCCTTCCAATCCAGAGACTAGGAAAATATCACACGAACCCTGACAGGAGAAGCATAGTCTTACTACAGAAGTGCAATAGAACCTATCAACTTAATAAGGTATGAATGCTCTGAACAGAAGCATAACAAGACAGCATAAAAAGTAGATAAGGACATGCAGAAGTCAGAAACATTTCCAGGATGGTCAACACACACACACACACACACACACACACACACACACACACACACACACACACACACAAAAAGCTTGACACTCTATGTCGTCGCTCTCCACACGAAGAGAGATTGGTGCTTTAAGATATACCTCCATTGAAGAAGATACCTGAGACATTTTATATGGGAATATAAGCAACTTATCAGAACCAGAGATGACTAAACTTCTTTGTGCCAATAGACATCCAACTCTCTTTAAGATTGGTGCAGAGATGACTGATATGATCTTATCCAACTTGTATACCTTATCTTAAGCACATATAATTGCAGCTATTTAGAGATACTCTGCAGATGGAAGGACCCCAAGTTTAAAAAAAATGTACTGGCATCACTATCTGTAAAGAATAAAAGATGTTCAAGAATGTGAATGTCATTCAACATCAACAGAGTTCACCCTTGAGTAAGGAAGTGTGTTTTGCCTTCTACCTTCTGCAATTCATTGATATAATTCAACTACTTCAAAAGGAAGCTACCATTGACCAACCTAGGAAATTAGAGCTGACGGAAGACTGAATCAGCTTTCCAAGTTTAAGGAGAAGTTTAAACAGTGGAAATCACATATTGGAAATCTAAATTTATTTCACACTGTTGTCTGACAAATTCGTCTGGGTTGCAGGAAATGTTTTACATCCCTGACACTACTGAAGAATCCTCAAAGCAAGACTTGAGATAATAACCAAATATGACAGTTCAGAGTAAATCTGCCTGAGATCATTGGTTGACTTTACATTGAAGCAGATCCTGACAACACAGCAATCCATTACACACAGATGATACAGAGGGGTTAATACAACTGGTGTAATTGGTATGAAAGAGATCTTCTGCACTAGATAAAAGAAAATATTGCATAATGGAAGAAATCCAACGTTTGCAAACTCTTGAGGGAGCTATCAGCATGTAGCACAAAGGATTAAATGACCTCTTCATTAGCACAGCTGTTTTCAATGATGGAGATTCGTGCGGTTGAGGCCCTCCAAATATTGCAAAGGCTCACACCAACATCTACAAAGAACAGCAACCTCTGCAAAACATATCAGCGAGATAAAAGATGGCCCAGTGGAGAAATGAGCCAAAGGTCAAGGTCAGCTATCTTCAAGTTAAAGTTTTCTACATTTGAAACAAATACATTCTGGAAGAATTGTGAAACCTCCAAACCACTTGAATTTGAAATCAGGGACCTGGTGCAAGGGAGAGGAGAGAATGTAAATGTAATTTGGTTACAAATTTGATTATATAATAGATTCACAAAGGCTTGAGGAGGAGAGGAGAAGGTAAGGGTGGCAGTGGACAAGATGTTTCATCAGGTAGCGAATCTGAAAGAGTTGATGTTTGAACCACACCAAGCATCACCCAGTCTGCATTGGAAGCATTTCAAAAAAAGATTCATGAGGCTAATTCGTGTGGTGAGGGAGTTAACTTACCTTGAACAACTGAACAGGCTGGGCGTTTATTCATAGGAGTTAAAATAATGAGTGATCTTATTGAAACGCAAGATTTTAAGGGGGTTTGACATATAGCTGCTGAGATGATTTTTCTGCTCATTGCTGAATCTCAAACTAGGAGACATGGTGACAGAATAAGGGGCATTCATTAAAAATTGAGATGCAACGGAATTTCTTCTCCTGAAAGTGAGTAGCGAATGTCTGGAAGTTTCTACCCCATGGAGTTGTGGTGGCTAAACCACTGAAGACGTTTAAAAAGGAAATGATAAACATTTGAAATATTTTAGAGTTGATGGTTCTGATGAACTCGTACAAAAGACGAATTGAGGTCTCTGACAGATCTGCCATGATCTTATGGAAAGGCAGGGAACATTTGCGGGGATGAATGGCCTACTTCTTTTCCTATTTATGATGGTGATTTCAGACACGCATGTGTTTGAGAAGCTGTTGGAGTCTGTTACAGTCTCCTGATGGAGACACACATCAGTAATACAGTCGGTTCTGATAAAACGTGATAGTTCTGTTTACATACCATCTCAAGTTATAAGAAAATTGCACAATAGCTGCATCATTTAAGCTAATGCTGCTGGAGTTGTATTATAGCCAATACATTCTAGAAATCACAGTCTAAATTCTTCATTTGGGTTAAAGCCAATTTGAGTTGAAGAAACACGCGCTATAGCAGATCCGATAATAGTTAATATTGCCAAAGATCAATTGTAATCTAAGTATGGCTACTGGGAATGAACAAAAACTGCATCTTTGTTACCTAAGATCACTGATTCTTCTACTGAGACTTATTTGTAGTCCATAATCCACCACAGACTAATGAACAGTCCCAATGTCTAGTAAAGGAAGGTGTGATTTTAGAGAAGATACATTAAAGACATCTCAGAGATAACAACCAGACTACTCCTGCCCATAGGCATCATGGTATCCCACAAACCTACCACTACACTGAAACAGCTCCTGATGAGTCTAAAGGACCCTGTACCAATAACCAGCAGAACGAATATCATATACAAAATACCCTGCAAAGACTGCAACAAACGTTACTTTGGACAGACAGGCAGGAAACTAGCTACCAAAAGACATGACCAACTATCACTAGTATCCATACACAGACAAAGAAGGACACCAGTTCGACTGGGACAATACATGCATCCTGGGACAGACTAAACAAAGACACACATGGGAATTCCTGGAGGCCTGGCATTCAAACCGGAACTCCATTAACAAACATATCAACTTGGACCCCATTTACCAACCTCTCAAAAAAAGAACCGGAAGTGATATCACCCACCACAACAGACTAAGACATACAAATAGCAAACAGGATAGAACACCAGCGGTTCATCGGAGGTTCACTGATGATGTCACCCACTATGGTGAAGAAACATCTGAGAACAAATCTACCAGCTCTTACAATCTGATCCACAACCTGAGCTACAAATCTTCTCTAAAATCACAAACACCTATGGGTGCAATATGCTCAAATTAGCCTGAAGATGGGAAACTAATGTCATCCAGCTGAGTGCCACCCATCAACAACCATGCCTTGGGGAACAGGGATTACCGCAATGTGTCAAATACAAACCACCTCTCAACACCCCACAAGCCAGAAGAGCAGCAGAGCAGAACAGAACAGCTGCAGAATGCTACAAAAAAATAATAAATGATGCCCACAACCGATTCCACAAATATGAACGAGAAATTGTGCGCCAAAAAAGTCTGTACGCTTACATGGTGACCATGAATGGACAAGTGCACTAGAACGAGGCATCAACACTAAACAACAGCATCCCAAGACAAAGAAAACACTAGCCCTACAAGAAAAACTGGCCAAGCTCTCACAGCAATAACACGGACAATTCAGAGACTTGGATAAAAAAAGCCTGTCTGACCGACAACTCTCAGAATCAGAAAAAGCCGTCCTAGTACTAGGTATGAACCACAGGGACGTGGATAAAAAGGACTTCATAGCAGCTCTAGAATCCACCCAGAAAGACAATGGACTTACGGAAGAAACCCAGCAGGCCATCAGACAGACAGTAACACCAACACTAAGCAGAAAGAAAGAAAGGACCACCCTCAACACACTAGAAAGGAAAGCCCTGGAAGGATTCAGAAAAGACAAATATCGTAATCCTGCCGGCAGACCAAGGGCGCATGACTATCATCCTGAACAGAACGCAATACATGGAAAAAGTAAACACACTACTCACAGGTACAGACACGTACCAGCAAGTGGTGATGGACCAGACTCCATAGCTAGAAAACCATATTACAGCATCAGTGAGGAAACTTCACAAAGCAGGTGAAATTGACAAGACAGACTTCCAAAGAATGAAACCTGAAGGATCCAAAACACCCAGCTTCTACAGATTACCAAAGGTACATAAGCAAGCCCCACCCCCTGATCCATAGTCTCACATCCTGGTACACTGACATACAGACTAGCAAAGGAACTGCAACACAAACTGAAGCACTGAGTAGAAGGCTCAAACATCTCGATTCACTCCACCCAGGAATTTTTCAACTTCATCAAAGACACCGAGGTAGACGACAACGAGGTCATGTTTTCCTTCAATGTTATGGTCCTATTCACATCCATAAACATCACCCTAGCCAAAGAAACACTGGTCTCACTGCTAGACGAACCAAGGACACAAACACCTGACAGCATCAACTCTGTCACCAAGGACTGCATCCTCAAAGTGGTAAACCTACTTCACCTTCAACGACAAGACCTACAAACAAATCAATGGGACGCAGAAGCAGTTATGCAGAGGTTAGAACAAACAGTCTTTCCCATGGTCCAGCCCAAGCTTTGGGTTCGCTATGTGGATGATACCTTTGTCGTCACGAAACACAGAAAATTAGAAGAACCCACAAACACATAAACAACATCCTTACTGCTGTAAGGTTCACCAAAGAGGAAGATAACACCAATAGACTCCCCTTGTTAGACGTCATAATAGAACAAAAAGCCAATGGAGAGCTGCAAACCACCCTCTACAGGAAAGCCACACACACTGACCAGATACTCAACTGCACGAGCAATCATCCCTACACCCACAAATAGAACTGCATCATGGCATTATTTAAATGAGCCACAATAAACTGCAGCAACCAGGAACTACCTGAAACCAGAATTCCTAAAGGCCTGGCATTCGAACCAGAACTCCATTTACAAATACATCAATTTGGATATCACCCACCACAACAGACCAAGATGCATAAATAACAAGAGGGAGAGAACACCAGCGCTTCATCAGAGGGTCACTGATGATGTTACCTAGTATGGTGACGAAATGTCTGAGAACAAACCTACCAGCTCAGCGAACAAATGAACAACCTGAGCGAGGTATTTCCTGGCATGGCCAGTAGCAAACTATTTCTTTACATCCTCACTGCTCAATAATATAACTTGGGTATTTAAAATCCTAATTCATGCAGCGTAATGATTGTAATGTCCAAATGTTGCAACTGAAATTTTCTCTTTTTCCTTAATTGTTTTTAATTTATTTTCTTCATGTTTCACCATGTTCTTCGCAGCCTGCAATACCTTATCAATGAGGATGAGCACCTCGCTAAAACCCTCCCACACCTCCAATTATCACCTTTAAACAACCAGCAAACCTCAAATCATTGTAGCAAACTGCCCGGCTTTCAGGAAAACACCGCATAACCTTAATACAGTAAATGCTGTAAGACGTGTCAGAGTGTCGACACGGATACTACCATTACACGTGGCAAGTACTCATGTGACTCAGCCAATGTTGTCTATCTCATACGCTGTAGGCAAGGATACCCTGAGGCATGGTACATTGGCGAGACCAAGCAGAGGCTATGGCAAAGGATGAATGGACACCGCACAACGATCAACAGACAGGAGTGTTTCCTCCAGTTGGAGAACACTTCAGCGGTCCAGGACATTCGACCTCAGACCTTCAGGTGACCATCCTCCAAGATGGACTTTGGGACAAGCAACAACGAAAAGTGGCCAAGCAGAGGCTGATAGCCAAGTTATGGGGATGGCCTCAACCTGCACCTTGGGTTCATGTCACACTACAGGTGACCTCATTGCACCACACACCGACACACACACACACACCCTCTCATAGACTCATACCCCTTTATACTCACACATATACACACACTCTCACAGATACTCAGAATCCCCTTCTTCCCACTCACCCCCCCCCCCCCCCCCCCCCACACACACACACACACACACACACACACACACACACACTCTCAAGTTTGTGTGGTGAATTTATACTTGCAGAATTACATTTGACTTTGCTCAAAAACTGCATGAATCCATGTAAGATTCTGTACATCCATATTTTAGATTAGAATCCGTCTGACCATTGTGGCACAGACAGTCTCACACAGGGCAGCTCACACCTTCAATGCATTATCTGGGCCGACATGACACCAATTGTTAAAGTTCACGTGAGAATGTAACTTTTAAATGTTCTGCAACTTACATATGAAAGAACTGAAACCAACATGTTTATTCAAAAAGATGAGAGACTTAACAAACAATCCAGGTGTTTTCAATATGTAATTGCAGTTACATCACACTAAACTTTTGCTATAAATTCTGTGTCTTACGATCTTATACTCTGCAACTGATGAAGGAGCAGCATTCCGAAAGCTAGTGCTTCCAAATAAACCTGTTCGACTATAATCTAGTGTTGTGATTTTTAACTTTGTACACCTCAGTCCAACACTGGCACCTCCATACCCTTCTTTCTTTTCTACTTGTTTAGTGGTACGTAGTCACACGATACACATAGTACATTTTTATAATTACAGCAGATGTCTGATTTGCGTGAATGTGCAGAACGCTTCAGTTATTATCTTGTAAATGCTTCAGTCTTTTTTGAAAATGTATAAAATGCTATTCTATATAGCACCATTAAAAATGAAAGAACATAATTTGTGAACAGTAGGAGCTAATGTCATTGTTAATAATTGACTTTGGGCTTTTAAACTCCTCTTAAACTGCATGTTTAATAAATATTTAAAGGATCTTTCTTTATTCTGTTGTATTCTTTACTCTTCTTCCTACTGTTTCACCAGTTCAATTCTTAGTTTCCTCTATTCACTGTTACGACTTGCTTTGGTTTAAAGTGAAAATCACTGAGCTTTCAGCCACCAGCTTTTATTTTGTACATTCCTGTCACTTATACCTCTCCTCACTTCTGTAGAAATTCCAAAATTGTTATAATCTTTAAAGAGCTAGAATGTAACAAGGTTGAATGCATTTTCTGTCTACTGATGGAGACCTTGAGCTATGTTTGAGTCATTGTACTGTACGGTCCTTTGTCCTAAGATCTGTCAAGTGCATCACACGCTTGTGCTTTCTTTTGTGAGAAATAATTGTAATTATATTCAATGCCTGTGTGATTGAAATATTGTCCAATAATGAAATTTCACGAGTACAACTACTCAAACAGTGTGTCATTGATCTCTGTCATTATTTGGTGTAATTATTTTTTCCTACCGGTTGTGAAGGGTATATTATCGTTATTGGGACTTGTTAATAGGATTTTGTTCGATCAAAGAATGTGTGGATAACAACCATTGAGATCAGAACAGAAGTTTATAAAATCATGAGGGGCATGGATTGTGTAAAAAAAGACAAGGTCTTTTCCCTGGGGTGGGAGAGTCCAGCACTAGAGAGCATAGTTTTAAAAGGGACCTAAGGGGCAACTGTTGCAAGCAGAGGGTGGTGTGTGTATGGAATGAGCTGGCAGAGGAAGTGGTGAAGGCTGGTACAATTACATTTAAAAGGCATCTGGATGGGTATATGAATAGGAAGGGTTTAGAGGGATATTGGCCAAGTGTGGGAAATTGGACTAGATTAGGTTAGGATATCTGGTCAGCATAGATGAGTTGAACCGAAGGGTCTGTTTCCATGCTGTACATCTCTATGACTCTGATTATGATGTGTAGTGTCTGATAATTCTTTAAGAGTTAAGTACATCTATCTGTCATAATAGGAGATATTCCTTCTGCAATCTAGCAAAGCCTATCAATTTAAGATCAGCGCAATTGAAAGACCCTTAGACTAAGATGTTAATTATGCTGGTCTCTCTCCACAGCTTCTGGGTATTCTTGAGGCCCTCAATGGCAATCTCACCCAAGGGGTGGCGTCAAGCACTTGCTTAGGCATGGAGTCTTGTATTCCATCCTGGGGTGGCAGTCTCTCTTGTCCTAGAGGGATGGCTGCGGCTTGGTTTCCAGGTTTGGTGGTCTACTCCTGGCATGGAAGTCTTCAGCAGCAGCAGCTTCAGGGTATTCAAGCATTTGTCACCTTAATCAAGTCTCCACAAACTGAACTTGATCTGAAATGAGCTCTGTCCTCATTTGTACTTTTTTTCTTCTTTGCCATGACTTCTGTCATTAATACAGGTGCCATGGTATAGCAACTAATTAGTCTTACAAAGAAAAGTTAAAAAATGCATGTGACAATAAATTGCTATTATATTCTCTTCTAATTATTGCCTGACATTCTGGCGTTGCTTCTTACAGATTTGCTACAAGACATTGCTCATCCCTAACTACAAGGTGGTGTTGAGCTGCCCTCTTGAGAGTGAGTGAGAGAGTTCTAAGTCAGCTTTGCTTGTGGCTTGCAGGGAAATTTGTAGCATTACAATCCACAGAAGCAGGTTGAATCCAATCAGCCTTATTCCCACCAGATTCAGAACTCTGTGAAATTAAAATGTTCAGAATTGTGCAATTCCTCCTATCCAGACTTTATGAACAACAGATCTTGGACACCACATTTATAACTTAATAGATTATTATTTTTTATTTTAACACTGTAACTTTACCAGGACCAAGTCATCTAATTATTATCCATGATGTAAACCCAAACTTAAAGTCCACTCTCTCTCAGGCAGACTGACAGACATAGGGAAGGGATAAAATAGTAAGAAAATGAGGTGTAGTTTCCCAGTTTACTTAAACAGTTGCAAATGATGGATGCCAAGCTTCCATGCAATCCTTGGATAACTAGTTATTCACAGGCACGTTACAATATTTTTGAAGTCACCCAGTGAACGTGAAAAATTTTAGTCAACTTCAAATATTACTTACTGATTTCTTACAGACTAAGATTCTTTTCTCAGGACATTCAATAATACTTTGATTAAATAGAAAACTGGGGAGAGTAAAAAATAGTAGTCAGTCCTAAAGTTTCCAAAATCAATCTGAACCTGACAAAGCTGGTCAGAAATTATTTTCTCCTTGTTAAAGTTATTCAATGTTTTTTTTGGTTTGCAAGTTAACTGTATATTTATCCATCTGCCAGGGCATGGTGACACTTGGTGCTCAGTCATCCTGAGCAGTGCTTCCTTCTATCAATAATTAAGTTGCATTACCTTCCATGCCCCTTACCAGCAGAAAACATTTGTGTTTGTTTTCTTTTTATAACATGCAGCTTTTCTGAGTTTGGCTGACCCAAACCTTGACACTCAGTTCCAACAACAAAAAAAATAAGAGAAAAATAGTGCTGGTCTTTGCAGGAAGTGATGGTGTTCCTGCGCTTCTGATGAGTTGTCCTTCGACATCACCAAGGAGAAGGTGCTTGAGAAACTGAAATGTCTGAAAGTGGATAAGTCACCTGGACCAGATGGGCTACACCCTAGAGTTCAGATGGTAAAATAGGGCAAAGTCAGCATGGTTTCATCTATGGGTGGTCATGCCTGACAAATCCGTTAGAAGGAGGTAATGAGTAGGTTAGACCAAGGAGAGCCAATGGATGTTATCTTTCTGAACTTCCAGAAGGCCTTTGACAGGGTGCCGCACAGGAGGCTGCTGAGTAAGATAAGGGCCCATGGTGTTAGTGGCAAGGTACTAGCATGGGTAGAAGATTAGCTGAAAGCAGAGTGGGGATAAAAGGGTCCTTCTCAAGATGGAAGCCAGTGACTAGTGGTGTTCCACAAGGGCCTGTGTTGGGACCACAACTTTTCAGTTTATACATTAATGATCTAGATGAAGTAACTGAGAGCATTCTGGCTAAGTTTGCAGATGATACAAAGATAGGTGGAGGGGCAGGTAGTAATGAGGGGGTGGGGAGGCTGCAGAAAGATTTTCGACAAGTTAGGAGAGTTGGCAAATGAGTGGCAGAAAAAAATACAGGGTGAGATCATGCACTTTGGTAGGAAGAATAGAGGCATGTACAATTTTCTAAATGGGGAGAAAATTCAGAAGTCTGAAGTGCAAAGGAACTTGGGAGTCCTCCTCCAGGATTGTCTTAAAGTTAACTTGTATTGGTAGTTAGGAAGGCAAGTGCAATGTTGTCATTCACCTTGCGGGGACGAGAATATAAAAGCAGGGAGGTACTGCTGAGGCTTTATAAGGCTCTGGTGAAAACACATTTAAAGTAATATGAGCAATTTTGGACCCCATATCTCAGGAAGGATATATTGGCTCTGGGCTGGGTCCAAAGGAGGTTCAAGAGAATGATCCCAGGAATGAAAGGCTTAACATGTGAGGAATGTTTGAGGACTGTGGGATGATACTCAATGGAGTTTAGAAAGATGAGGGAGGATATAATACAGAATATTGAATGGCCTGGACAGGGTAGATGTTGGGAAGATGTTTCCATTGGTAGGAGAGATTAGGACCTCAGGGCACAGGCTTAGAGGAAAGGGAAGACCTTTTAGAATGGAGATATGGAGATTCTTCTTCAGCCAGAGAGTGGTGATTCAATGGAATTCATTGCCACAGAACAGTGTGGAGTCCAGGCCAATGAGTATGTTTAAGACTGAGATAGATATATTCTTGAGTATTAAGGGGATCAAAGGTTATGGGAGAAAAAGGGAGAATAGGGTTGAAAAGCTTAGCCATGATTGAAAGACAGAGCAGATGAGATGGGCTGAATGGCCAAATTTCTACTTCTGTTTTTTATGGTGTTATAGGAGAATTTGCTGGTTGAGAAGCTGTGGCCTTGATAGGTTGCTGCAGTGTATCTTGTAGATGGTGAACACTGCAAATACTCTGTGTTGGTGTGAATTTCGAGGGCTGCTTTCTTCTCCTAAATTATGTTTCAATCTGACTTTAAGTTACCTTTTAATACCCTCTCAATTTTGAGAACAGCTTTGAATTTTTTTCAGCTCTTTCACCAGTGCTGCTTTTTTTTCTGTAATTTGAAGATAACAAGGGAAATTGGACTTGTGTTTGTTTTGTGTACAAAACTGAGTGGAATCTTCTCTACCCTTCAACCATGTGGGCATTAGTGTGTCTGTTTGGAAAAATAAGGTGACGGTGGCAGATATTAGATTCTTGACAGTGAGGGCAAGAAGTCCGACTCCCCAAACAAGTGTTGAACGTTGAGCCAAGAATCTCACTAGATGAGAGGCCTATTTCCAACCATTTGCATGTATTAGCATGTCATTATTACCTAATCTCACCTAGCTTAAATGAAGTTTCCTTTTCTCTTTCCCATTGGATAGAAACAAGATGGTGACGATTCCCTGCATGAAAGTCAGTGGTCAGCTGGCTGCTCAAACTCACTACTGACTAATCATACCTCTATCTTGGACAGCGGTTACCAGTGTTGTGGTTCTGTTCGCCGAGCTGGGAATTTGTGTCGCAGACATTTTGTCTCCTGTCCCGGTGACATCCTCAGTGCTTGGGAGCCTCCTGTGAAGCGCTTCTGTGATCTTTCCTCCGGCATTTGTAGTGGTTTGAATCTGCCGCTTCCAGTTGTCAGTTCCAGCTGTCGGCTGCAGTGGTCGGTATATTGGATCCAGGTCGATGTGCTTATTGAGTGAATTTGTGGATGAGTGCCATGTCTCTAGGAATTCCCTGGCTGTTCTCTGTTTGGCTTGTCCTATAATAGTAGTGTTGTCCCAGTCAAACTCATGTTGCTTGTCATCTGAGTGTGTGGCTACTAAGGATAGCTGGTTGTGGCTAGTTGGTGTTCATGGATGCGGATCGTTAGCAATTTCAAGAACAGATGCCTAAGGGAAAGAACGGAACGAGGACATGCCACAACCCAAAGGATTAGCCACACTACCATACATCAAAAACATTTCTGAACTGACAGCCAGACTACTGCAACCACTAGGACTCATAACAGCACACAAACCAACAGCCACTCTCTAGCCAACAACTCACCAAGACAAAGGACCCGATACCCAGCATGAGCAAAACCAATGTAGTGTACAAAATCCCGTGCAAGGACTGCACAAAACACTACATAGGACAAATAGGAAGACAGCTAACGATCCGCATCCATGAACACCAAGTAGCCACACACTCAGATGACAAGCAACATGAGTTCGACTGGGACAACACTACTATTATAAGACAAGCCAAACAGAGAATAGCCAGGGAATTCCTAGAGGCATGACACTCATCCACAGATTCAATCAACAAACACATCGACCTGGACCTAATATACCGGCCACAGCTGGAACTGACAACCGGAAGCAGCAGAGACAAATCACTATAAATGCCGGAGGAAACATCACAGAAGCGCTTCACAGGAGGCTCCCAAGCACTGAGGATGTCACCTAGACAGGGGATGAAACGTCTGCAACACAAATTCCCAGCTTGGCGAACAGAACCACAACAACGAGCACCCAATCTTCTCCCAAACTTTGAAAAGTGGTTTCCAATATCTGGGGCCAGGCTTTTACTGCAGAGCCAGTTTCTAACTACTGCACTATTGCAACCACTTCAAGGTTTTTAGATGCATATATGGAGGAGGAAGTGAAGAGAGATACAGGCAGAGATGGAACAAACGAAGTGGAAGAGGCTCATGTCAAGTATTAATATCAGGATATATTAGGTGGCAGTGTAGTATAATGTGGAAATATTTTGTGGAAGAATTTGGATTATATGATGCCAAATTTGCAAATTTATATCTGGACAGTTTAGTCCAGTGAATTTATTTTCATTTGTACCAGCATTTGTGCAGAAATTTTAGGATCATGTATACCATCTCAATCTGTTTTATATTGTGTATTACATTGTCAGCAAAAGTGCAAACTGTGACTGTAAGCTGTGTCTGTTGGAAAGTGTATGTTTTGATAGGCAAAATGTATTAACAAAAGACTTGCTGTACAGTGAATTGCTCAACATTGACAGGCAGATAAACAGTACCAACTGTTCCTGCAAAGATCTTTGCTCGACAGGCTATTCTTTTTGCTTTCACCACATTTTAATACAAATTTATTTTATTTGTGTACAGCAAATACAACAAAGGTTTGAACAGGTCAACAGTATGTCCAAAATAGCTGTACTTGTTACCCCAAGCTTTCAATTTGTCACTACCTTTACAGCACTCCCAAAAGAAGCACTGTTAGGATTTATGAGCAACAAACCAAGGCGTACACAAGAGACGTACATGCACACCAAGAACTACAAACTGGAAAAACTTGGCATCACCACCAGCAGTAGCCAAGCTAACCCTGGCACCACAGTGGAAAACGTAGTCACCGCTGGGAAGTTGATTGTCAACTTATCGGACCACACCCTTCAACCGGAAGAGATTGAAGTTCTTAGCAGAGGTCTCTATTTCTGTCCCCCCACCAAAATGGACCCCATGGTTCTTGCAGCAGACGCTGAGGAATTCATCAGACGAATGAAACTCCAGGAATTCTTTCAAGATGCCAGCAGTGAGTTCACCCAGGAACTGGAACAGGCACCACAGGGATCTGTAGAGGAGCGAGCAAAGAAAGAGTCAACTTGGACCGCACCAGAGGGCAGCTGCCCTGGGCTTGACATGTCTGCTCAAACCATCAGGAAATATTTAAATACTAGGTTCATCAGCCACACCCATAAGGTAGAGCAAATCATCATCCAATCACAATGCAATGCATCCAGGCTCTCAAAACCAATCACAACACTGTCATCGAACCAGCAGATAAAAGAGTAGCCTTCAGAATAGAACAGATTACTGCAAGGAAGTGTACCGACAATCGAATAACCAGGAACACTACAGGTAACTGCCGACTGATCTGTGAGCACACCCATGAACTAAACACATTGATCAAGACTTTGGAGCCAGTCCTTCAGAGTTCCCGAAGTGCCTTCATCCCATGTATTTCACACATAGGTGACTTCTACTGTCTTCCGAAGATAGACAAAGCCAACGCACCAGGCCACCCCATCTTATCAGGCAATGGGACCCTGTGTGAGAACCTCTCTGGCTATGTCAAAGGCATCTTGAAACCTATTGTACAGGGGACCCCCAGCTTCTGCCACGACACTACAGATTTCTTATAAAAACTAGCACCCATGGATCAGTTGAACCGGGAACATTCCTCGTCACAATGGACGTTTCAGCACTCTAGCAGCTGAAATTTCTGAACTTGAAGTCTATTTAGAATGAATGTATTGCCTTTTTTTAAAACTGTTTTGGATCACTAAGCTTATATAAAAAATTGGAGAGGAGCAGAGTTTGCTGGAAATCAAGTAAGCAGTTATAGAATGGAATCTGTTTAGAACAGAAGGAAGCCATTCAACGGCCTTGTCTATGTTGGCTCTGTGAAAGAGTTTTCCAACTTAATTTGATACTCAAGGTAAAACTCTCTAAATTGCTGTTCAAGTATATAGCTTTTGGAATCTGATTCCATTATCCTTTCAAGTAATGTCTTCCAGATCAAAATAAATCAGAATAAAAAAAAATCTTGTTTTCCTTTCTAATTCTTTATTCCATGAGTTTCAGTATATAGTCTCTGAATGTTGATACTGTTGCCAAAGGAAACAGTTTCTCTCTCCTTTCTCCAAACAAAACCCTCATAATTTTGAATACCTCAATTAGGTTCCTGTTTTAAGAAGAACAGTGCCACCTTCTCTAATCACCCTATATTGCTGAAGTGATTAATTTTTGGTATGATTTTGGTAAACCTCCTTTCTAAGACCTTGAAATTATGTAAAGTGTAGTGCCCAGATCTCTGCATAGTATTTCAGTAGAATCTTGCCTAGAAATTTGTAAATGTTTAACCTGACTTCTTTGTTTATGTATTCAATGCCTCTATTTATAAAACCAATATCCCACATACTTTCCCAGCTCTGTTTTTGACTGAATCACCTTTACAGATTGGTGAATATGGACCATCCTGGTAGATTATACTCCCTTTTCATTTTCTTTCTTCCAAAGTGTACAACTGCACATTAAATTGCACCTGCCATTTGTCTGACCATTTTGCTAATCTATGGCCTCCAGAAGTCAGCTATTGTACTTTTTCTACGTTGTTTGATATCAAAATTCTGTTTCCTACTGAAGTTTAGGTAATTTCTATTGACAAAGAGAGCAATGGTTTTAATACTAACCATAGAGGGCCTCACTGCATACTTATGTCCAATCAGAAAAGCATCAGCTTACCAGTCTATCTCCCTCTTGTTCCTTAGTCCATTAAGCACCCCCCCCCCCCCCAACCAGTTACCACTGTCCTTGTACCGCCATGTTTCTGTTTTCTAAATAAGCTTGTTATGTTGTACTTTATTATATGCGCATGTGTGTGTGTGTTTACTGGCCTGCCTTATTTGATTTTCACTGTAACTTCAAAAAATTCAATAGGATTGGTTTGATGATATTTTTCTTTAACAACAGTATGCTGGTTGACCCTGAATGACTGATGTCACTGAGTGAGAATTAATTTCGACATTGGACTCTGGTAGCAACTCTAAATGGTAATATTGAATTTTGCTTTTACTGACCAGAGAAACAAATTTATTTAGTGTTCCCCAGAAGTTGGTATTAGCATCAAAAAAATAAAGTGCTGGAAAAACTCAGATCTGGCAGCATCTGTGGAAAGAAAGCAGAGTTAACATTTTGCTTCCAGTGACCCTTCTTCAGAGGCTGAGTTTCTCCAGCAATTTTTGTTTCAGAATTCCAGCATCTGCAGTTCTTTGATTTATGTTGGTATTAGCTTCATTGCTTTTCTTGTTATATAAGATATTGAAAACATAGTCCAGGAAATATGAAGTCGTATAAATGTGACAAAAATGTGAGATTTATATGTGTTAATGTAATTTTTATTAGAATTTTTATTTTAAACTAGTGGCATGTGGGTGTTGTTTTTAACTTTTTTGAAGAGATTAAAAAATTAACTAGGTCTGTTTTTGCAGAACCATTATTTTAAATTAGTATGTTCCTGCTGGAGTGTTAATGGTAGTTTGTTTATGCTGTAAAGGTTCACAGCTGGAGAGAGGAATCATCAAACCATTAGTTTAGAGGAGTCTAGGATGTGCAAGTTTTAATTTAGTTCAAAATATTTTGGGTAATTCAAAGGAGACCTGACTGGGATCTGAGTGAGCATAATATTTCAAAGAAAAAGTAGATTGTTCAAGAACAGTTAAGGAACTAACTTACTTCAGTGAAAGAGTATAATTTGTGAAACTTCCAAATCAGGAGTGTTTAGTTAGAGTTCTGCAGAAAACTAACAGACAGAAAATCTAAACTGAGTTGTGCATGTGGTTCAGGGAAAAAGATTTACAGCTCACAGAACTGGACCTGAGAAGTAGTAACTAATTGAAATATACAGATTTGATTAGCATGGAATTTCTCTGGATTCTTGAGTCACTGTAATATAATGATATTAGGTAGAAGATGAATTTTGTTTTATCGTGTGTTTTGAAATCATTCAAACTGCTGATAGATTTGGTTTGTCTTTTCACTTTAGCGTAATAAACATCTGTCTTAATCCTAGTCTTTATAAAACCAACAATGCAATCTTGAGTGTTTCTGTTTCATTAAAATTATCACCACTACATGTATAAAAGACAAGAAAAATGACCTATTCAAGCCATATTCATTGAGAACTGATTTGTCAAGTAATAACATTAGCTGAGATCATAATACAATGTGACTATTTTAAAAATTGAGCAGAATAATAACAGACTTCAAGTAGCCATAGACTGGTGAAATGGGCAGACATAAGTTGGATGCTATTTAATGCGTATGTTCCAACCATGACATTTAATTGGCCTGAACTTACCAGGTTTATCCCCTGACATTTTTTGAATTGGCATGGAACTTCTACGATCTCCAGTCCTCCATCAAAGGAAGATTGATAAGGGTAGTCAGAGCTTTGACATCTCCACCGTTTCCTCCTCAACCTAGGGGTACACCTTATTTGAGGGACCTATCAAAATTGAGTGATGTGAACTTATTTAGCATCCCCCTCCAACTGCACTATTTTAACTCTGTACAACATCTCCAATTCCTCATCCTGTTCTTTTGAAAAGACATAGCAAAGTATTCATTCAGCGTCTGTTAGGTAGTCTGTATCCATAACAAAATGTTTTTGTTCGTAATTGGCCTTGCATTTCTTTGACTATTATTTTCCCTTTTTATAAGTTTATAAAATGTTTGTGTTCCTCTTTGTTCACTACTAGGCTTTTCTCACACTATCTCTTTGCTCATGTATCTTTTGAACAGCTTCTCCCTAAACATTGTATTTTGCCTGATTTTCTACTTTATTCAGTTCCTGACATTTATACAAGATAATGAGAGGCATAGATAGAGTCGATAGCCAGAGACTATTTCCCAGGGCAGAAATGACTAACACGAGGGGTCATAGTTTTAAGCTGGTTGGAGGAAAGTATAGAGGGGATGTCAGAGACGGGTTCTTTACACAGAGAGTTGTGAGAACATGGAATGTGTTGCCAGCAGCAGTTGTGGAGGCAGGGTCGTTGGGGACATTTAAGAGAGTAAAAAATGAGGTCTGCAGATGCTAGAGATCACAGCTGCAAATGTGTTGCTGGTCAAAGCCAGGCAGCATCTCAGGAATAGAGAATTCGACGTTAAGAGACTCCTGGACATGCATATGGTCACAGAAATGTGAGGGTGCATACATGAGGATCAATGTTCGGCATAACATCGTGGGCTGAAGGGCCTGTTCTGTGCTGTACTGTTCTACATTCTCATCAACCTCTTTCCTGCCTTACATGGGTCTTTACTTTAGTATTTAGGGAGCTCAACCTTTGGATCCCTTGACTTTCCTCCTTATATCAATGTACTAGGGTTGAACTGATGTACTCGGGATACAAAGAGGTTGGGCAGCTCTTCAAGGGGAATTAATCTGATCATTTCAGGCAGGGATGGAATTAAGATGGTAAAGCAAATCTATGCACCTGGTTTAAAAAGCAGGATAAATGTCTAGTAGGTCTAACACCACACTTATTAACATCTCAGTACAGAGTAGGACATAGACTGATTCAAATAAAAACACTCCTCATTAATTGCTGTCTGTCTCTGTCGGTGCCTGTCCCGACCTATTTCAAATCCATCCCATAAACTATATCAAAAGTAACTCAAGATTTACCTGGTGACTGGAGTAGCTCAAATTCCCCAGATAAATTTTATATATTGTGAACTTTTGATTTTATGTCACTCAAGGATTTCAGTTGATAAATTGAGAATAAATCTGAAGTGATAGTAACTATTATATAAACCCAGGGTAAGGTTGTAAGTTTTCAATTTCTCCCAGGTATCTGGTCCTTTCAATTTGCAGTGCAAGGATGTATGTTTACATTTTGTGTTTGGCAGGCCATTCTTTTGACTGGCATTTATGTGACAGATAGTGCCTGGTATAGGTGGCTGCTATCCAAATGATCACTGTGGGTTGACTGAGTGATGATCTATCCACGTGATTCTTCATAATGTGCAATGAATGTATGTACCATATTTTTTTGAAAATGTAAATGTTTGACTGTTTTTAAAAATCTTGTTTTTAATCTGTTGTCGTGTAGTATTTTGTTTTGTTCTTTCATAGGCTGTGGGTATTACTGGCTAGGCTAGTATTTATTGTCCAAATGTAATCATGCTTGAGAAGATGGTGGTGAGCTGCCACCATGAACTGCTGCAATCCGTCTGGTTTAGGTACACACCCAAAGCAATTAGGAAGAGACTCCCAGGTTTCTAATGTAGCAACAGTGAAGGAGCAGAGACATCATGCTGCATGGCTGGGATGGGTGCTTGCAGGTATAAGGGCACCTGTTGTTCTTGTACAAGTGGCAGAAATCATGGGTTAAGAAGGTAAAGTCAAAGGCATCTTGGTAAGTTGCTGCAGTGTTTCTTGAAGATTGTATAGGTACCGCTGACATTGTATGTTACTGTCGAAGGGAGTGGATACTGAAGGTGGTGAAACAGGTCCTACTCAAAGAGACTGCTTTGTCCTGGGTGGTTTGAGTTTCTTAAGTGTCACTGGAGCTGCACTTACCCAGGTAAGTGGAGAATATTCCAGGATACTCATGGCTTATGCCTTGCAGATTGCGAACGGTTTTTCAGGAGGTGAGTTAATCTCTGCAGAATTCCTAGCCTCTTACCTGCTCTTGTAGCCGGAGTATCTGTATAGAGTAAGAGTCATGGAGATGTACAGCACAGGAGCATACCCTTTGGTCTAACTCATCCATGCCGATCAGATATCCTATCCTCATTTAGTCCCATTTGTCAGCACTTGGCCCATATTCCTCTATTCATATATCCATCCAGATGCCTTTTAAATGTTGTAATTGTAGCAGCATCCACCACTTCCTCTGGCAGCTCATTCCATGCACGCACCACTCTCTGCATGAAAAAGATGCCCCTTAGGTCCCTTGTAAATTCCCCCCGCCCACTCTAAACCTATGCTCCCAGGGAAAAGACCGAATCTATTTACCCTATCCATGCCCCTCATGATATTATAAACCTCTAGGTGGTCACCCCTCAGCCTCCATTCCAGGGAAAACAGCCCCAGCCGATTCAACCTCTCCCTATAGCTCAAATCCTCCAACCCTGGCAACATCCTTGTAAATCGTTTTCTGAACCCTCCAAGTTTCACAACATCCTTTTGATGGAGGGAGACCAGAATTGCACGCAATATTGTTTAGTTTCTCATAGAATAGAATCCCTACAGTGTGGAAAGAGGCCCTTTGTCCCAACAAGTCCACACCGACCCTCCGAAGAGTAATCCACCCAGACCCATTCCCCCTACCCTATATTTACCCCTAACCAATGCACCTAATCTACATATCCCTGAACACTATGGGCAATTTAGCATGGCCAATTCACCTCACCTGCACATCTTTATGACTGTGGGAGGAAACTGGAACACCCGGAGGAAACCCACGCAGACACGGGGAAAATGTGCAACCTCCACACAGACAGTTGCCCGAGGCTGGAACTGAACCTGAATCCCTCGCGCTGTGAGGCAGCAGTGCTAACCACTGAGCCACCGTGCCAATGGTAATGTCTAGAATGCTGAGCGTAGGGGATTTGGAGATATTAAAACCATTGAATGTTGAAGGATTAGAAGTGAACATTGTCTGGCACTTAGGTAGCACAAAACGTTTGCACATTATCAGACCAGCCCTGAATGTTGTCTTGGGCCAGGATTTTCGAAGCAGCAGCAATTGCTGTTGGGTTGTCACTGCACACAAGTTCCTCCTCCCCCATGCTGCCTCACTTTTATTCTTGGACCTTCTAAACTTGTCTCTGACAAATATGGAGCGCTGTGTCCATCAGTGAATTCAGTGGAAATGGAGTAGAGCTGGAGAAACACAAGATACAGTCTTTCATTTAACATTAGAGTCATAGAATCATAGAGATGTACAGCATGGAAACAGATCCTTCGGTCCAACTATCCCATCCCAATCTAGTTCCACCCAGCCCATATCCCTCCAAACTCTTACTGTTCATATACCCATCCATTAGCTGATGAACATTTAAGTTTAAATGATTTAGATTTTACATTTTGATTTAGGTTTTATTGTCACGCGTACTGAGTTACAGAGATACAGAAATATAGTGAAAAGTGTATAATGTCACGCGTATAATGTCACCATTCCTGGCACCATCTTAAGTACAAAGATACCTAGGTACAAAATCTTACAGACAAAAATAGAAAAAGAAAGAAATAAGTTTAAAATGTTCAATACTACAGTTCTTCTTCGTATAAAGTAGAATAATAAATAACATTAAAAGTTAAACATTACAATCATTTCTTAAGTCATGGGCCTGCAGATGATCCATACTGGGCTTTCCCCATAAAGGCTCGCTCTGCCTCCATGCTGGGCGAAGTCCTGTCTGGACTCACCAGCCCCTTTGAACTTGACCACTGTCTGAGATTGCGCTGGGCCCCAGCTGCTACCACACTCAGCTACCGTTGCTGCTGTCTCCTCAACCAAGCTGTCTCCACCAGTGAACTATACTCTACTATAAACCGACTGACTCCCACAGCTATCTGGACTACACCTCCTCCCACCCTGCCCCCTGTAAAAACTCCATCCCATATTCCCAATTCCTTCGTCTCCGCCGCATCTGCTCCCAGGAGGACCAGTTCCAATACCATACAGCCCAGATGGCCTCCTCCTTCAAGGACCGCAGATTCCCCCCAAACGTGATCGACGATGCCCTCCACCGCATCTCCTCCACTTCCCGCTCCTCCGCCCTTGAGCCCCGCCCCTCCAACCGCCACCAAGACAGAACCCCACTGGTTCTCACCTACCACCCCACCAACCTCCGTATACAGCGTATCATCCGCCGTCATTTCCGCCACCTCCAAACGGACCCCACCACCAGGGATATATTTCCCTCCCCTCCCCTATCAGCGTTCCGCAAAGACCACTCCCTTCGTGACTCCCTCGTCAGGTCCACACCCCCCACCAACCCAACCTCCACTCCTGGCACCTTCCCCTGCAACCACAGGAAATGTAAAACTTGCGCCCACACCTCCTCCCTCACATCCCTCCAAGGCCCCAAGGGATCCTTCCATATCCGCCACAAGTTCACCTGTACCTCCACACACATCATCTATTGCATCCGCTGCACCCGATGTGGCCTCCTCTACATTGGGGAGACGGGCCGCTTACTTGCGGAACGCTTCAGAGAACACCTCAGGGACGCCCAGACCAACCAACCCAACCACCCCGTGGCTCAACACTTTAACTCTCCCTCCCACTCCACCGAGGACATGCAGGTCCTTGGACTCCTCCACCGGCAAAACATAACAACACGACGGTTGGAGGAAGAACGCCTCATCTTCCGCCTGGGAACCCTCCAACCACAAGGGATGAACTCGGATTTCTCCAGTTTCCTCATTTCCCCTCCCCCCACCTTGTCTCAGTCGGTTCCCTCAACTCAGCACCGCCCTCCTAACCTGCAATCTTCTTCCTAACCTCTCCGCCCCCACCCCACTCCGGCCTATCACCCTCACCTTGACCTCCTTCCACCTATCACATCTCCATCGCCCCTCCCCCAAGTCCCTCCTCCCTACCTTTTATCTTAACCTGCCTGCCACCCTCTCCTCATTCCTGATGAAGGGCTTATGCCCGAAACGTCGAATTTCCTATTCCTTCGATGCTGCCTGACCTGCTGTGCTTTAACCAGCAACGCATTTTCAACTGTGATCTCCAGCATCTGCAGACCTCACTTTTTATCCACCAGTGAACTGTCTACAGAAGCTCAGTAAAACAACACTTAAAAAAACTGAGAAGAAAATAGGAAAAATAAAAGGAAAACAGATGGAATGGATGAAACTCGACCTCATGAGCCCAAACACTGCCTACTCTGCCACCGTCATTTTCTTTTCATACAGGCTTGTGATTTACGCAAATATTTCAGAGGCCACCTTGCCCAACTGCAGCCCAGTCAATTGCACATCCCATCCAGCTCGTTCTCACCGTTTGTGGATTTGAAAAGCATAAAATTGACCATCAGCAGCCCGGAGAAAGATTCCGACTATGTGTGCGTCATACCAGGAGGTGCTGCACACAGTCTTTTGTCCAGTCTCTTGAAATGTTTGCGAATAGATGAGTGGGAATGGTGAGTGAAGTCGATAGAGTGGGTAAGTTGCAGAATGAATTGGTGAATGTGGGTTAAATTTAGGGGTTAGTGGGAGTGTGGTCACAGTGGGTGGTCATGTCTGGTCAGACTGAGGAATAGTCTGTTTGGGGGCATGGGGTTGGCCTGACAGGTAATTAGAGGATCAGAAGGTCGTAGCATCATATAGCATGGAAATACTTTTACACTGACCAGACATCCCAATCTGACCTAGTACCAGTTGCCAGCATTTGGCCCTTGAAAGAGTGATTTGAATGATCAGTTATAGAGTTATGTAAGAGGTAGATTTGTTTATTTTCTCTGCTATTCAAGTAATTATATTGTAGCTGTCCCAGGTCTCTGGCTGTAACTCAAAGAGAGACACTTGCTGAGAGTCTGGGAGCTGGGGGATTGGTGATCAAAAGTTTAAACTTCCCAGGAAGTTCCAGTGAAACTCAAGACACCAGGACTTCCACAGAGTCCCAATGTACACTGTCAGTTGTAAATTTTGTCCCAAATCAGAGACCTTCAGAAAAGCCTTCAACTTTAAGCTTCTAGATACAGGCAGCTTCAGTACCTGGGGAGTTGTGAATGGTGTTGAACATTGTACAATCGTTGGCAGACATCCCCATTTCTGACCTTATGATAGAGGGAGGGTCATTGATGAAGTAGCTGAAGATGGTTGTCACTGTGTGGTAGTGGTTTCCAGAATCGATGCTTTTGCGTAACAGCTCACATGTGCAGACTTTCCAAGTGGTCACACTGTTTCAAGGGAACATTGACTGAGATGACTGACCTTAGATACCTCCAGACAACCTCTTTTATGTTAGATATGACTCCAACCAGTAGAGACCCTGCTGAACAATTCTCATTGATTTGAGTTTTGTTAGGACTCCTGGAATGCCACATGTTGTCAGCTGCTGCCTTAAAGTTGTTTAAATATATCAAATTACGATGTACAGAAATTGGCAGTATGTAGTGGTGAATTAAAGAAGCAGTGCTCTCAGTTTGGTCTAATGTGGGTCCTCCAGGTTGTCCCCAGGGTGGTCCAAAACAAAAATTACAGGTTATGATCTTGGCAGAAAATCTGACAGACTTTCAGGACAAACTTATGTACACATTCTGGACACACTGAGGCAACTCTCAGTACTTGCTGCCATTTCCAACAATGTATGACACTGCGTCAACACTTAATGGCTTGAGCAAAAGAGATTTAGAATGTTACAGTCTGTTCTGATGCAATGCGATAGTCCCATTCCTGTGCAACCCAGTGTTTATAAGAAAACTATATTAGCAGCACCATTTAAGCTAATGGGCTGGATTTGCATTATAGCCAATACAGGTAAGGAAAGTTTGCATTAATGATCTAAATTCTTCAATCGCGCTTTAGCCAATTCACATTGAAGAATGCGCATTCTAACAGAACAGACAAATTATCGAACCAGCCCTAAATGTTGTCCTGGGCTGGGATTTTCCAAGAATCAGCAATTGCTGATGGGTTAGCACTCCACACAAACTCGTCTGCCCCCCACTCTGCCTAGCATTTCTTCGGAGGTCTTCCGAACCTGGCTCTTCGATAAATGTGAACATTGTGCCCACTGTGAATTTGGTGGAAATGGAGTAGACCTGGACAAAGATCCAGCCTTGCATAGAACACTAGCTGCCGAACATTAAATCCAATCATTGGCAAACATTCCCTTTTTTTCATAAAAATCAAATTGCCCCACAACATACTTTTTAAGATCTTCGTTCAGCTTTGGGAAAAGTGACTATGTTGTTAGGAATAATTTAGATAGGGGATGCAATCATAAACAAAATTTCATATTTTGTTTTCCAATAAATGTAATAATTATATTACTAACAGAGAATGTATATTTTGCAAGTATACAATTGTGAAGTCATGTTAAATTAATAACATGCCTTTGTGCTAGAGAAAAAAGTCCTGGTTAAATTTGATTCATATTTTGAATGTTAGCCATTAAATCTGAAATATACTTTGGCTGCCTGGTTGACAAAAATGTCTATTTTTGGTATAATTCAATTTTTTGAAAATTACACATTTGTTGGAATAGCAGTCTAGTTTATGTGAAGCAATACAACATGGAGATTATTCATTCTTGATTCCTTACTAAATGAAATGTCCACAATCTTCTTTTAAATTTGACACTTGTCCCTTCTGTCCCTGTGGGAAAACATTGTTTCACTGGCCTGCACACACATTTTCCAATGGATGTCTAATTGCTAAAGTAGGGCTTTTTGAATGAGGGCACCATGGTGCAGGGGAAAGAGAAAAAAATGAAAACTTGTTTCAAAATCTCTTTTTCCTTGTTCTTTTGCTTTAAAAAGAGCAATGAAATCAAGAAGCCCATATAAAGAGAATGGTAGAATAACAACAGTCTACAGTGACTATGTACGTTCTGTATATGTTACCAAGCAGTTACAAAATAATCTGATACACTTGTTTCTTCTTGCCCATTTAGCACTCACGTGAAGTAGTTTCAGTCTTGATGTTGATTTGCAGTCTCATTGTGACAGTCTGCTAATCTGGTGGGTTTTGTTTTCATTGAACAAGCCATACTTATACATGGTCATAATGGCACAGATTTCTCTGTCTCTGGACAGCCGGGGCCTTTCGAAAGTTTCAACACACTGACTACACAGTAACTGTACAGGAAGCCTAAACTTCTGTTGAGCAATTATCCAATGTGTGGAATAGTTCAGAAAATGTTCCCAACTTTTGAATTAGAGTGCTAGCTTGGAACGGTTAGAAAGATTAAAACCTGCTTACTATAAACCTGATCCTCCTTTCCTCACTTCCCCAACTTCTCAATGACCCCAACATTCCCACTCCCTGATTCTCGACATAGAACATAACAGCGCAGTACGAGTCCTTCAGCCGTCTACGTCGTGCCGACCTGTGCAACCAATCTGAAGCCCTTCCATTATTCCATTCTCGTCCATATACCTATCCAATGACCATTTAAATGCTCTTAAAGTTGGGGTGTCTACTACTGTTGTAGGCAGGGCGTTCCATGCCCCTGCTACTCTGAGTGAAGAAACTACCCCTGATATCAGTCCTATATCTATGATTTGGAGATGCCGGTGTTGGACTGTGGGTGTACAAAGTTAAAAATCACAACACCAGGTTATAGTCCAATAGGTTTAATTAGAAGCACTCGCTTTCGGAGCGTCACTCCTTCATCAGGTGGTTGTGAAGGACACAAGTGTAAGGCACAGAATTTATAACAAAAGTTTACCGTGTGATGTAACTGAAATTATACATTGAAAAATACCTTGATTGTCTGTTGGGTCTTTCATCTGTTCGAACACCATGATCGTTTCACTTCTTTCATGTGTAAATCACAAAACTTTTTTTAACAGTTAACCTGAGAATGCAACTTTAACAATGGGTGTTAGCTAGACAATATGTTGAAGGTGTTAGCCCCCTGTGTTCTCTGTCTGTGCCATGATATTTAGATTGATTCTAATCCATCAAACTCACCATGGACTACTCTTGACTATCTGTCTCATTCTTGGACACATGCATCTCCATCAAGGATAGGCACCTCAGCGCCTCAGTCTACCGCAAACCCATGGATAACCTCACGATGCTACACTTCTCCAGCTTCCACCCAAAGCATATTAAAACAGCCATCTCCTATGGACAAGCCCTATGCATACACCGGATCTGCTCAAATGAGGAGGAACCATGACGGGCACCTGGAAGTACTCAAGGATGCCCTCATAAGAACGGGGTACGATGCTCAACTCATCGACTGGCAGTTCCGACGTGCCACTGCAAGGAACTGTAATGACATCCTCAGGAAACAGACACATGCTGCAACTGACAGGGTACCCTTCGTTGTTCAGTACTTCCCAGGAGCTGAGAAACTACGCCATGTTCTTCGCGACCTGCAATACATTGCCAATGAGGATAAGCACCTCACCAAAATCTTCCCCACACCTCCACTACTTGCCTTTAAACAACCTCCAAACCTCAAACAGATCATTGTCCGTAGTTATCCTGAAGCCGGGCTTTCAGGACAACTCCATACAACCCTGTCACGGTAGGCGCTGCAAGACATGTCAGAGTGTGGACATGGATACCACCATGACACGTGGGGACACCTCCCACCTTGTACATGGCAGGTACTCATGTGACTCAGCCGACGTTGTCTATCTTATATGTTGCAGGCAAGGATGCCCTGAGGCATGATACATTGGGGAAACCGAGCAAAGGCTACGACAACGGATGAATGGGCACCACACAATAATCAACAGACAGGAGTGTTCTCTCCCAGTTGGGGAACACTTCAGTGGTCCAGGACATTCGTCCTCTGACCTTCATGTGACCATCCTCCAAGGTGGATTTTGGGACAGGCAGCAGTGAAAAGTGGCCGAGCAGAGGCTGATAGCTAAGTTCGGTACCCACAGGGAGGGCCTCAACTGGGACCTTGGGTTCATGTCACACTACAGGTGACAACCATTGCACTATACACACACACACACAGACACTCCGACACACACACTCACATGCACACTCCTACACACAGACATGCACACAGACACACACTCACACATACATCCTCTGAGACTTAGACCACTCTATACACACACACATATACACTCTCTCATACTCACAACCCCCCCAACCCAGACAGAGACAGACAAACCCTCACACTCACACTCTCACTCACACACCCACAGAGACCCACATGCACACATCTATGTAAAGGTTTGTGGGGTGAATTTGTACATGGAGAGTTACATAGTACTTTGCTCAAAAACTGCATGAATTCATGTAAAACTCTTATCTCACTTTTTAGATTAGAATCAATCTAAACATCATGGCATAGACAGAGAACACAGGGGCTAACACCTTCAACATATTGTCTAGCTAACACCAATAGTTAGAGTACTAGAATTTGGCAGTAGCCAATGATCAGAGTTGTTACTTGTTGAAGTAAAACAAATGCCAACTCACAAATGACCAGATTGTTTGCAATCACTGCAACACTTTGCCATGCTGGAATTTAAACTATTGTGTAACCACTTAGAGTTATAGAGATGCACAGCACGGAAATACACCCTTCAGTCCAGCTCGTCCATACCAATCCGATATCCCAACCTAATCAAGGCCCACTTGCCAACACCCGGCCGATACCCCTTGAAACCCTTCCTATTCATATACCCACCCAGATGTCTTTTAAACATTGTAATTGTACTAGCCTCCACCACTTCCTCTGGCAACTCATTCCATACACACACCACCCTCTGCATGAAAATGTTGCACCTTAGATTCCTTTTAAGTCTTTCACCTCTCACCCTAAACCTACACTGTCTAGTTTTGGAACCCACCACCCCACCCCCACCCCCACCACCACCATGCCAGGGAAGGAACTTTATCTATTTATCCCTTCATGATTTTATAAACCTCTATAAGGTCTCCCTTCAGCCTCCGATGCTCCAGGGAAAACAGCCCCAGTCTCTCCTTGTAGCTGAAATCCTCCAACACTGGCAACATCCTTGCAGATATTTTCTGAACCCTTTCAAGTTTCACATTAGCAAGGGATAATGGCAGTCTGGGGTTTTAAAAGAAAGTTCCAAGAATGTGTCCCAGTTTTTGCCCTTGGAACTTTTCCATTAACTTCAGCAGTGAATTACTTTTTCAAACCATTCAGTCTTATTATACCATGGATATTGTTTTAGTTCTCTTACTAGACATTATACGCAACCTCTTCGTGCTACGAAATAGTTGCCCATGTATTTATGAAGGACTAGTTAGCCTTTAGTTTTAAAACTAGTGTTTACTTAGTTGTTCCATTCTCATTTGGTTGCAATGCTTTTTGAGTCAGAAGGTACTGGGTTCCAACCCCATTACTAGCAGAGCCTTTGAACTTCAGAGAGCTTAGTACTGAGGAGCAAGGTTCCTTGCAGCTGCCCAGCAGTTCAGAGTCCTGCCCAAGCCCTACACAAGGCTCTGCAACAGAATGTAAAAGGACAGCACTTGAATGAATCACCTATGGGCTCCAAACAAAACTAGAAGAAACTTTGCTAGCAACTCCTTCAGAATAGATGTAAAATAACAATCTCATGACTTTCACAAGGGAAAATCATATTAGTGAGTTATGAAATGCGATAACCTCCATGACGCTGCTTTTCTCTACTTTGGGCAAAATTATCAGTGTTGTTCTGATGTAACAGATGGCATATTTTTCTAAAAATAAAGAACTGCGGATATTTGAAATCTGGAACAACAGAAATTGCTAAAGAAACTTAGCAGGTCTGGCAGCAGCTGTGGAGAGAAATCAGAGTTAACTCGAAATATTCAGCGACCCCCTTCAGAACTGATGGTGGATAGGGAATGTAGGGGTATAGGCTGAAGACATCAGGTGGGGGGAGGTGTTAAAGGAATAAGGAATAGGTGGCGACAGAACCCAGAGGAAAAGAAAGATGGTTGGGCAGACAAAGGGGGTGGATTGTGATATGGTAGGGAAGGGGAAATGATGCTAATGTGTGTCATGTGTAGGTGAAAAAGGGTTGATGCGGCCTTCAGGACTCAATATCTAATTAATTAAATTTTAGGGGCTGAACACCATGTTCCATGTCATTCACCCACCCTCACCCCAGGCCCTGTCAAAACATGGGCTGCTTTTAGCATAGCTGAAGTAGAAAGTAGGAGCAAGAGTAGACCTTTCAGCCCTTTTGACCCTGCATTACCATAAAACATGGATCATCCAACTCCATGCCCTGCTTCTGCTCCATACCTGTTGATCCCTTTAGCCCTAAGTAGTATAACTCAGCCTTCAAAACATTCAATGTTTTGGCCTAACTACTTTCCCTGGTGAAGAGTTCCAAAAGCTCATCACTGTAAGTGAAGAAATCTCTCCTCATTTCAATCAAAATTGGCCAACTCCATATCCTTAGACTGTGATCCCTGGTTTTGGACTCCACAGTCATTAGGAACATCCTTCTTATAGTTTCCCTGTCTTGTCCTATTAGAACTGTATAGGTTTCTAAAATACCACCCAAACCCTTATTGTCCTAAACTGTCCTGAATATAGTCCTTATCAATACATCCTGCCATCCCAGGAATCAGTCTGGTAAACCTTTGTTGCAGTCCTTCCAAAAACCAGAACATCCTTGCTCAGATTAGAAAGACCAAAGTTACTTACACTACTCTAGGTGTGGTCTTACCATAGTCCTAGACAATTGCCCAAAACATCGCCGCTTCAGAATTCAAATCATCTGGCTATGAGGCCAACATACCACTTGCCTCATTCACTACCTGCAAGCTTACTTTGTGTATAAGGTCATTCAAGTCTTGTTGAAGCTCCCCCTTTCCCAATCACTCACTATTAATACCATAACATGCCTTCCTTTTTTTGCTACCTCACATTTATCCACATTATTATTTCATCTGCCATACAATTGCCCACTTAGCTTTATCTCTATGCAAAGCTTCTGGTATTTAAATTGTGATGGTTTTGTGATGTTATTGCAAGACTGCTAATCCAGAGATCCAGGTAATGTTCTAGAGACCTGGGTTCATATCCTGCCAAGACAGATGGTGGTATTTGAAATTAATAATAATCTGGAAATAAGAGCTTAATGACATTAATGAAACCATTGTCAGTTGCCAGGAAAACCCATCTGCTTCACTAATTTATTTCAGGAAAGGAAATCTGCCATTCTTATCTAATCTGACTGACATGTGAGTCCAGAGCTACACAATGTAGTTAACTCTTAACTGCACTCTGGACATTTCAGAATCCAATTAGTGATGCCCACATTCAATGAATGGAATTTTTTTAAAATTCAGTATTCACTGAAGACCCTACTGCCCCAGATTGACTTACAGTGCTGCTAACAGTTCTGGTCCCCATATTTCGGGAAGGATGTGGAAGCATTGGAAAAGGTGCAGAAGAGATTTACCAGGATGTTGCCTGGTCTGGAGGGAAGGTCTTCTGAGGAAAGGTTGAGAGACTTGAACCTGTTTTCATTGGCAAGAAGGTGGCTAAGAGGGGATTTGATAGAGACATACAGGATAATCAGAGGATTAGTTGGGTTAGACAGTGAAAGTCTTTTTCCAAGGATCATGAAGTCAGCGTGTACGAGAGGGCATAACGACAAATTGAGGGATGATAGATTGAAGACAGATGTCAGAGGCAGGTTCTTTACGCAGAGACTGGTGAGGACGTGGAGTGCCCTATCTCCTAACATAGTCAGCTCAGCCACATTAGGGAGATTTAAACAATCCTTAGAGAAACACATGGATGATTTTGGGATAGTGTAGGGGGACGAGCTGAGAATAGTTCACAGGTCGGCACAACATCGAGGGCCGAAGGGCCTGTTCTGCGCTGTATTGTTCTATGTTCTATGTTCTAACAAGCAGAATGACTGACTGGAGCAAGCTGCCGTGTAAATTCAAACAAGTGGTATTGGTTTGAAAAGGAAAACTCCCTTTTCTAAATAGACTGATCATTGTTTGGCAATCCTAGCAGCTCAATTTAAGTAATTGTAGCTACGTACTGAAACAGAGGCTGGATAATAGAAGGCAGCAGCTGGCCTTTCGAGTACATGTACTGAAGCCATAAACAAGAAACCAATTAGCAGTGGTCTAGGAAGTGTCTCAAAGAAGTGTCAATTATACAGTGAGAAGCCAAACAGAATTAGAGAGAATCAAAATGAATACAGAAAACTGGCAATAATGTTGTTGTGCTACGCAAAAAAAAAAAAATGTGAACCACCAGCACAGTTTACAGTCTAGCCTGTACAAATTGATCTTGAAGAACATGTTAGGGGAAGTCTCCCCCATGTGTCACCATGGGAGCAAAATTTTCAAAGTTCTTAGAACCATTTCAATTTTTAAAGCTCTCATTTATTTCAATTCTTGCGAACCACAACAGTAAACCACCCAAAAAGCAATGTTGAAACAAAACACACGAGAATTAAAGTACAGACGAAGTTGAAAGTTAACACACTCAGCATTTATCCAAGCCCATAAATGAGAGATTTGAATAAAAGGTGGAATTTGAAATCTCTAGTATGATCTATCTGAAAGAAACTAAACATTGTTCATGTTGTCCAGATATATCAAAGCACTGAACTACTTTTATCACGTTCCAAACACAACTGGATTCACTTTTCCTACAGACCACAGATAAAATAAATAGCTAGGTAATTTGATTTGATGCTGGTAATTGAGATAGCAGTTTTGCTCAGGATGCTCTGAGAACTCAGTGCTCCTTGATTAATGGCACATATCTTTTTGCCAACCTGCACCATCAGTTTAAGTCTCAGATTAATGATGCACTCGAGACAGCACTAACAGTGTTGCACTGTCTGTATATTTGAAGAGAGTTGTATCATCTGTTGTCCAACCACCAGCTTTGCACTTCATTCAGTGAAGGTAGAAAAATTATGAAATCCCCTCACCCTGTTTCCATTCTACTTCCTTCATTAATATAAGATGTGAACTATTTCTGCAAAGCTGTAAGCCTGGCTTTTCCAGAATATCTATCCTACCAATTTTTATTCCATTTATTATCTTTACCATGTATGTTGTGATCAATTGTTTAGAGGCAAAAATACTGTAGATGCTGGAATCCAAAGTAGACAATCTGGAATCAAAGTAAACAATCCAATAGTTTAGCAGCATCCACTTGCTGAAATAATACTTTGTTTCAATGCTTATTAAGTAGGCAAATCCTTGCCCTAAATTTTCCAGAACTGTCCCATAATTTGGGCCTTTTGTCCCATTTGCCAGATGAGGCCTTCTCAGGACATGTTCAGTCATATTTGACTGTTCAATTGCATCGGCTACAGCAACCATTATGCACTTGGTGTTTGGGCTGGTCAGTGGCTGTCTAGGATTTGGGACCAGAGGTGGTGGCAGTATGGGGATTGGTAAAATCCAGGCTGTTGGGTGATGAGCAGAACAAAAGGCCAGGCAGCGTGACTCAACATCAGTCCCTGACACAAGCTCCCCAACACCACCACTTATTGTTTACATGATTTGGTTTCCTTTTCTTTTTGGCTTTCTGAAGTACGAATCGTGTTTGACTAATTTGCTAGAGTTCTTCGAAGATGTGAAATGGATAACGGAGATCCTATTGATACGGTATATTTGGACTTACAGAAGGCATTTGATAAGGTGCCGCACAAAAGATTAATACATAAGGTAAGGACATATGAAGTCGGGGATAATTTATCAGCTTATGTAGAGGATTGGCTAACCAAATAGAAATCAGAGTTTGAAAAAAATGGATATTTTCCTGTTTGGTATGATTTAATTAATGGGTACCACAGGGTTTGGCCCTTGGTCCCTGACAATTTACATTCTATATTTATGACTGATGCAAGAATAGAAAATACCAATGTCAAATTTGTAAATTTCACCAAAATAGGTGGAAAAGTAAGCCTCAATGTAGAAATAGGAAACTTTACAAATGAATATGGATAGGTTAGGTGAATTGGCCAAATTTTCACCGATGAAGGTTACCGTGGATACATGTGGGTTATCCATTTGATCAGAGCAGCATAAAAGTAACTCCATATCTAAATGGAGAGAAACTTCAGAGTGCTTCAATGAAAAGGGACTTGGGTATGCAGGTACAGCAGGTAATAAGGAAAGCAAATTAAACGTTGCCAAAGGAACAGAGTATAAAAAGAGGGATGTGTTGCTGCAACTGCACACAGCATTAGTAAGACCACACGTGGAATATTGCATATAATTTTTGTCCCCTTATTTAGGAGAGATGTAGTTGTACCGGAGGTAGTTCAAGGGGGGTTTACTGGATTCCAGATGTGAGCAGTTTGTTTTGTGAAGAGAGATTGAGTAATTTTGGCCTATACGGTCTAGAGTTAAGAAGAATGGAGGGAGATCTAATTGAGGTATATAAAATGCTAACGGGAATTGACGAAGTAGACTTAGAAAGGATGTTTCCTCATGTGAGTCAATCCACAACGAGAGGTCAGAGCCCTAGGATAAGGAGTCGCATATTTTAAAACAGAGATGAGGAGAAATTACTTCTCTCAAAGATTCGTGAATCTGTGGAATTCACTACCCTGATATGAATGCTGGGATATTGAGTAAATTTAAAGGAGAAAAACAACAGATTTTTAATCAGTAATGGATTAAAAGGATTGTGGAGAGTAAGTAGGAAAGTGGATTTGGGAGTGAGATGAGGTCAGCCATAATTGCATTAAATGGCAGAGCAGGCTCGACGGGCTGAACTGTCTACTCTAGAACTGCTCCTAAATCTTATGTTCTTATATTGACTACCATTCTATGCTCAGATTTTCTCTTAGCCAGTTGTGCCTTCTTAATCTCATCCTCTCTCAACTGACTAGGCCAAAGATTCTGGTCTTTGTGTTGTCAGAGCCCAGACATATAAATGAAGAAGTGTTTCAGGGTCCTACAGTAGTCCTGATATATAGGCTTACATCTGAATTGATTGGAAAGTTTAATTGTCTGACGGCCAGTAACATTGCTCCTTGGTATCCTGCATGAATGTCTCCAAGATCAGTTAGAGAGATGGGCAGATCTGTAGTATTTATCTGGACTGTTACTCAAGGAGCATTAGACAAACTACACAACCTTTCCTGCAACAACTGCCCCCCAGCCCCTGACCAGTGGACAAGACCGATCCCACGCACCAACTTGGCCATCCCCCTTATGACCCGATTACCTCTGTTGACCATTTGACTAACTCCCCCACCCACATTTTGACAACTGCCATTACCTGACTAACCACCCAGACTTGGTCACCCTTTGAGCAGCCTCGACTCTGCACCCCTACCCACTTACACACTTACCATGTGACCTACTCACCCACCCATTAACATTCAAAGACGAGACCTTTAAAGTTAACACACAACAGCTAGTGCTGTATAAAAGGCAACATGCTCCATCTTGTTCCAAATATATTCTGCCTCTACGGAGTTCCCTGATGAATGCTGCACAGTGTGTTATAGATACCTGTGATCAGAAGAACCTGGATGAAATGCACAGCAGTGATGATTTAATAATTGCTGCTCAGAAGATTTGGGCATTTTAATGTCATCAAGTTTTATTTGAAGCAGTCACCAAAAGTGTATCATACACTTCTGTTTTTGTTTCATTATATTCTTTGCCACTCCCATCATCACTGAGCACGTATGCAAAACATCATCCACGCAAAGGTCGGCCATTATTCTATTGCTGCTTTTCCTATCCATTTACCTTGTTGGGTCCTCTCTCACTCCAATCATGTTCCAAATTCAAGTTCTTCTTTAGATATTTCCTCACTCTTTGTTAGAGTCATCTGGTTTAGGTTAGTAATGATCACAGTTAACCATTGTTTTCCCCTGCACCACAGTTGGTCCATCTCATTGTCTAATATTGGATCCAACAATGTCTCCCTCATTAGACCACGAGCAATACTGGTCAAGAAAATGCTCCTGAGCACTCTTCAAAAACTCCCCCCTCTTTACACTTTACTCAAACATTATTCCAATTGATATTTCAGTAATTGAAGCCCCCCAATATCACAACTCTGCAGTTCTTGCATATCTCTCTGAATTCCCTTCAAATTTACTCCTGTCTTTCTCGCTCATGCACATTATCCCAGTGGTAAGATTGTCTGCTTTCTTGCTTCTAAGCTGTCATCGAGTTGGTTCTCTATAATTCTTCTTGTGATCCTTTCTTTCCAACACTACAATATCTTTTGCAAAGTAATCCCAAAGACAGCTTCTCTGCCTCCCTTTTCAGCACACTTTACATTCCTGAATTGTCCACACCACTCTTTGCCTGTTTCTATTATTTCTGCAGCAAGACAAGAATCTCATTCCATCATGCACTTTGTTCTTCTTTTCTACTTCTATCTGTTGGTGTTTATTTCTGTGGCATTTCAGCTTAAATTTTCCCAAACACATTTGTGAACTTCTTGGCCTGCTTGCCTTCATTGATCAGAGTATTCACTACAGGAGTTGGGACATCACGTTACAGCTGTTCAAGACAGTGATAAGGACACTTTTGGAGTACTGTGTACAGTTCTGGTCGCCCTGCTACACGAAGGATATTATTAAACTGGAAAGCGTGCAGAAATGCGACCGGACTTCCGAGACTGAAAGGTTTGAGTTATAAGGATGGACTGGATAAGCTGGGACTTTTTCCCTGGAGCGTAGGTTTATAAAATCATGAGGGGCATAGATAAATTGAATAGCCAAGGCCTTTTCCCCAGGGTAGCAGAGTTCAAAACTGGAAGGCATAGGTTTAAAGGTGAGGGGAATTTTTTTCCATGCAGAGGGTGGTGAAAATATGAAATGGGCTTCCAGAGGAGGTGGTAGAGATGGGTACAATTATAACATTTAAAGACATTGGGACAGGAACATGGATAGGAAAAGTATAGATGGTTTTGGGCCAAATGCAGGCAAATGGAACTAGTTCAATTTAGGAATCCAGGTCAATGTGGACGATTTGGGCCTAAAGACTTGTTTCCATACTGTATGACTGACATAATTAGATTAGATTCCTTACAGTAGGGAAACAGGCCATTTGACCCAACACTGACCCTCCGTAGAGTAACCCACCTATTCCCATGAAGGGCTTATGCCCGAAATGTCGAATTTCCTATTCCTTGGATGCTGCCTAACCTGCTGTGCTTTAACCAGCAACACATTTTCAACTGTGATCTCCACCATCAGCAGACCTCATTTTTCACCTAACACTAAGGGCAATTTAGCATGGCCAATTCTCCTGGCCTGCACATTTTTGGATTGTGGGAGGAAACCAGAGCAAACCCACGTAGACACAGGGAGAATGTGCAAACACCACACAGACAGTCGTCCAAGGTCCCTGGCGCTGTGAGGCAGCAGTGCTAACCACTGAGCCACCGTGCTGCCCAAAGAACCATATCTTATTGTGGTGTATCCTGCCCATTTTTGAAAAAAAATGGCTCCTGCTTCCAAAGTCCCAAGAATCTGAAGCCCTTCCTCTTGCATGTATTGATCCTCCTTTTCTTCTGATTTTCATTCTCACTGGAAGTTACCGTTAGCTGAAATCTGGCAACAAGTCAAGGGATGCCCACATCCCCAGCTATAAGGGACATCAAGCAGGCTAAGCAGCTAATTACACTGAAAATCCTAAGAGAGCACAAACCAGGATGTACAATATACTATATTCCTTCACATTTTAAAAAGTATTTACCATGAACATAATGAAGATTGAGGCACAAACATTATTAGAGTCTACAATGTCATAAACATAAATATTTTAAAAAGTTTATCAATAACATTTTAAGCATAATGGAAAGTTCGATGTTACACAAAAGTAAAATTGGCTTTAATGGTTGCTCAACAGTACTTATGACAATAATGTAGAACTTGCTTTGCAATATTAGAGTATAAAGGTAATTTCTCCCTAGTCAGTCATTTATATGGGGGAAAAAAAGCAGTTGCAGGGGCTTCAGCAGTGTACAATGTGGATGTGTAGAGAATTGTTAACTGCACCTTCTGGATTTCTGCTTTCAGAAATTCTGTACAAGTATCACCAGTAAAAGCTGCCAACGAATGCTGCAACCTTTGACCATAACACAAAATGCATGATGTGCAAGTGTGTCAATAACTTATCCAATACCAGTGGTATCCCTCCATATTTATTTATATTTTAAGTACTGTGTAAGGCAAGTTTGAGGTTAAAAAAATATATTTAACAGACAATATAAAATTTAACTCACTCTCTCTATTTAGTTTGATTTCATTGCAAAAGGGGGAGAAAAAGGACATCTACTTTCTTGAGATGAGCTTTCATGTTTTACATTTTGTAGCAAAGCCTCCAAAAGTTTAAAGGTACAGTTTATACAGAAAAAATGAGGGTTGTTATTCAAGAAGACTGCACTTTTATTTTCACAAACATTTTTTGTTTCAGCATCCAAAAGTGTCCCGCAAAGTGCCAATGTAAATATATTCTGCACACAATAGCAGTATCTCTCATCAGGAACACCAGCTATTCTTGGGTTTATGTTTTTATTTTACTTTTTCTTTTAAAGTTTTTTCAAAGAAAATAATCTCCCACTGGAACAAAATCCTTTTTGTCCTCATTGTATTTGTGGTTGCTTTCAAAGACAAAATGTAGTCTCTTTTTTAAAAAAAATTCACGGATTATACAGCAAAACTTCCTTTTGAATTATTAGAATTTGTGTCCAAGGGCAGTAAGTTTTGTGGAAAACAAATAGGATACCATGATATGTTCATTTGTTCCAACTAGTTTTCATTTTGTCAAACTACTGTAATTCTGTGCCTCAACTCATTCTCAGTGGATGTGTAAAGTGGGGCTATGACTTACCTTAATGCTATATCGAGTGAAATCAGTTGGTCTAACGGCATTAATTATTTCTAGATTTTCTACATTTCGTTCTGAGAATCCCCTCATACCTTGTGAAAGAAAACTCACTTTTATCTCAGGAAAATAATTATGTGTTTAGCAGCAATTAGAGTGAACATTTGGAAACCTTTCTCGGCAGTTTGGTAAGGGATTTCAAGAGGTGACAGTGGTGCAGACATAGTAAGACTAAGAAATTGGATAAGGAGGCAGCCATTCAGCCCCTCAAGTCTGCTTCACCATTCAATTGGATCATGGCTGATCCAACATTCCTCACCCAATTTCCTGCCCTTTTCCCATAATCCCTGATTCTCTTATTGATCAAGAATCTATCACGGCCTGATATGTATACAAGACTGCTTTCTGTGGCAAGGAGTTCCAAAGCCCCACTACCCTACGAGACAAGAAATTCTTCCTTGTCTCAGCCTTAAACTTAGTTCTGAGACTATGTCCTTTTGTCCTAGCTTCTCCCGTGAGAGGAAACATCTCTCTCAGCATTTACACTATCAAACCCCTTTAAGAATCCTAAATGTTTCAATGAGATCAACTCATTCTAAGATCCAACAAGAGGCCCAACTTGTTTAACGTTTGCTCTTAAGACAGTCCCTCCATACCAGGGATCATCTTAGTGAACTTCTCTGAACTGCCTCCAATGAAATAATATCTTCCTTTAAATAAGGGGACCAAATCTGCACACGGTACTCCAGGTGTGGTCTCTCCAGCATGTTGTCCAGTTGCACTAAACTACTTCTAAACTACTAACCCCTTGAAATAAGGGCCAGCATTCCATTAGCCTTCCTGATTTCCTGGTATACCTGTGTGCAAGCTCTGTGTTCTGTACATAAGTACCCCCAAGTCCCTTTGTGATGCAGCTTTCTGCAGGTTTCTTTCATTTGATGCCCTTACCTAGGACTCATGAAGTCTGGGTTCAAGTCCCACCTGTTCCAGAAGTTTGCAGAAACATATTTAAACAGATCGATTAGGAAATATCTAAAGAACTTCAAACCAAGTTAATGCTTATCTTTCAATTACCTGAATCAAAAAATTAGATCTTGTATCTGAAAGACTTACATCACAGAGACTTGAAAGTGGATGTTGTATAGATATGCATGCAATTAAATCTGCTGATGCAAATAGTGATGTTGATAGATATTTCCCAGCCAGTTACCTGAATATTAGATTTTAGCTATGCTCCTTTACTGATGGAGACTGTATCAGCTCTTCATATATCAAAAGTGACATATACACCTGGAGCAAAAGCTTGCACAATAATGAGGCTGATTATTATGTTACTGTTATTGATTTATCTCACTCTCAAATATGTTTGTTTTTCTCCATGAGTTACCTTCCAATGAATTAATGGCTACAATTCAATAACTGGAGCTGTTTGCAATCCTGGAGGCATAGGTCATGACATGATCAAATTATTATATCGGAGTCCCTGCTATGCTGCTTTCATAAATTCTGGAACCAACCAGGGAATAGACTACTTTAGATCTCACCGTATGTTATGAAACAAGGTTAAAGAATGACTTTGTAGGCAGGAGTAATCATAATATCATTAAATTTCACGTTAAATTTAAGTATAAGAACTGAGTGGAACACAAATTGCCTAAAATTAATTATGATAAAGGAATTAAAACAGACAAAAATATACTTTTAATAGTAATATAGTCAATGGACAATGTAAGAGATTTAAGGAGATTTTTCATAATTTTGACAAACATGAATTGTACTAGAAATTAGCTAAGTGTCAATTTTGGCTAATTTCATGGAAGAGTTCTCTCAATGAGACCTAGTGAGGTAACTCACAGTATCTTCTCAAACTAATCGTATTATTTATGCACCACATCCTTTTTGGCACCCTGCTTGTCTACACGCCCGCTAGCCATAGGCAGAAGTACTCATTAATGGTAGAATATCTCAGGCTGCGTTGCGCCATTACCATCTTTAAAGCCCAGCTTTATACTTGATCAAGCATTAGCAGTCCAGAGTTGACCTTCACTGTGGGCATAGTGAGATGGCAACCACAAACAAACCATTTCTGCACACATATGTGGAAATACTGTCACTTCATTGTACAGTCACATTATACATCTATTGCTATTTAAGCACCCAAGTAGCACAGTTTACCCAAGTTTAGTGACTCTTGTATGAAAGTGTTAATGGCTCAAGTTCTACCTCCTCCAGATGCATATCATTACATCTGGAGTGGCAGGATAGCTCAGTGGTTAGCACTGCTGCCTCAGGTTCCTCGATTCCAGCCTTGGATGCCTGTCTGTATGGAGTTTGCACATTCTCCGTGTCTGTGTTTCCTCTGGGTACTCCTACAATCCAAAAATGTACAGGTTCGGTGAATTGGCTATGCTAAATTGGCCATAGAGTTCAGGGATATGTGGGTTAGGTGCATTAGTTAGGGGTAAATGTGGAGTAATAGGGTAGGGGAATGGGTCAGGGTGGTTACTCTTTGGAGGGTTGGTGTGGACCTGTTGGGTTGAAGGGCCTGTTTCCACACTGTAGGGATTCTATCTCTGGACAGGTTGATTTTAAACATTCATAACCCTGTTTAAGGGAGTGCTTCTGTCTCCGTACTGCCCAATGTGGCCTTCTATCTCATTGTTCAATGTGGAATGATCACATATGAAAGCCTTCTAAAGTTCATAAGTTTATTCAGCAACAGCAAAAGTGAACACAAAGAAAAACTTGACTTATGAGATCATGACCACTTGAATGAAGGATGATGGTTGACTTGACTGAGGACTACTTCCTCAAAACTTTCCATCAACCAATTAATAATTTCTCATTGTGTTTGCTTCATACATTGCTGGCAAATGGTGCAGATATGAATTGATGTAGCACCAGGCCATACAGCAAGATGTCCATCCCCTCAGCTGATCACTGCTGACAACCATGACAAGCTTCCTGGCTTTGTATCTGTGCTGAAAGTAAAGACAAGACAGGGGAAAAGCAGGAAAATGGAAAGCAAGTCACACATACCATGAGCAAACCAGCAGATATAACTTGAGAGAGTCAGTGAGTAAGAAAGCAAATGAATATCCCTGAGATGTAACCTGGTCGAGTTCCTGAGCTGGGGTGCCTGCCCACCCCTTGCTCTGCAGTATCCTTGCAAGATGTTGCACTGAAAGACGCTGGTGCGTTCCAAAGTGCAGCTTTGAATGTAAAATCATTTTGCCAGTGATCGCAGTCAGCTAGATGGGTGAGGGTTGGTTAGCTCGATTGGCTGGATAGCTGGTTTGTATTGCAGGGTGATTCCAAGAGTGCAGATTCCAGTCCCATACCTGCTGAAGTCAATGTGAAGGTGCGACTTTCTCAGCCTAGCCCCTCGCATAAGGCGTGGTGACCCTCTGATTTGACATAGTCAGTCACCTCTCTGTTTAAGGAGACAGCAGCCTTGTGGTCCTCTGGGATGGACTATTGCAATATTTATACATCTGATGCCAATGTCTGTGGACAAGGGGTATATGCAGTCACTGCCCGGGGACTGTCCCCAAGATGTTGGTGACTGCTATCTGAGATGGAGGCCTAGAGAAGTGAACTGGAGACACATGCTAGCTGCTCTGTCTTTGTTGTCAGGAATTGTCGCCATCAAGTTTCCATCTGGTGGATGGGAGAATGTGAAACTTTATATTAATGAGGTGAGATTAATAATGAGATGAGATTAATAATGAGATGTTAGTGCATGCACGTATACCTCCAACCGCTCACAATCTCGCCATTGAATGTTCAGTCGGAAAATGGGATATTTTTTAAAGGAAAAGTCACTAAAATAATTATTGGTCTCTTAGAGATTGAGACTGTAAAATTAACACTGGGAAATAAGAACTGGCAGAGACTTTGAAAACATATTTTATATCATTTGTGATGGGTAGAAGACAAAAATATCCAAAGATTCATAGAAAATCAAGAGGAAACAAGAAAGGGTGAATTTAAAACAATCTCAGGGGAAAAGGTAATGTGAATACGGTTTGGACTTGGAAGTCAACATGAGCTCTGGATCTAATAGCCTTCATCCTGGGGTGTTAATAGTGGTGTGGATGCATTGCTTGTAATATTCCAAAACTCCTGTTCTGGACCAAGTGGATTGAAAAGCTGCAAATGTAACACCTCTTCAAGGACAGAGCCAATTTCAGTGCTTTAGTTAGTAACTGAAAACTGTTAACAAAAGAAAAGCAGAATTTGATCGTAAAATCTCAATTATTTGCCAGTTTGAAATTTGCATTTCTCTGTCTCTCTCTCTTCCTGCTTCCCCTACCCCCGCAAGCAAATCAGAGATCAGGAAATTGTGAAAGCCTTTTAGGAAACTGTCCTTGACTGATGCATCTTAACTGCTTCGCCATGGACATTTCTTCTTTAATAACAACAGAGTAAGGATGAAGGTTTCACAATTCACAACTTGTGCAGGAATGAAACCTTCCGTATCAACTTGCAGAAAGACCTGCAGCTACGTGGCGGCCTAATTTCACTATAAGTGCCAAGCAACCATGGAATCCCTATGGTGCAGATAGAGGCCATGCGGTCCATCAAGTCTGCACCAACATTTCAAAGAACATCTCACCTTATCCCTGTAACCCCTCATTTAATATATTTAACCCACTCACCTGGACATCCTGCACACTTAGTACGACCAGTCCACCTAACCTGCATATCTTTGGACTATGGGAGGAAACCGAGCACCTGGACAGACCCGGGGAGAATGTGCAAACTCCATACAGTCGCCCAAGGCTGGAATTGAACCTGGGTTCCTGGTGCTGCCAGCAAGAGAAAGTCCAAATATCTTTCTCTTGATTTTTGAAGGAATAGCTATGATCACCCCACTGAAGCCAATGTCCCAAGTATTGCAACTAACTAGAATATACCAAAGCAATTTTCCCAAGGTTACTTTGACTGTCCTGCTTGCTGTACCATCAAAACAAAGAACAGCAACAATGCCAAACCTCCACTTTGTGTTGAACTTTGCCAGAACACTGCAAAAATCTTAGGACAGAAATGTTAGAGCCAGGTGGTGATTGAAATGACAACTGATTGGAGGTTAGGGTCATTCTTACAGAGTGAGTGGAGCTGTCCCACAAAGTGGTCACCAGTGCCCGTTTGGTCACTTGCCAATATAGAGCAGACCACATTGTGAGCAGCAAATACAGTCAACTAGATTGATTAAAAAAAACAAATAAATTACTGCTCTTAATGTATTGAAGAGGTGAAAGAGCAAGCTTTACATCCTGGCAGGGTGAAGTACTGTTTGGATTTTCGCTTTCAGATCTTCAATAGCTGCTGTATTTTGCCCTTTTGTTTTGGGCAACTAACATGTCTCCTTGTTCCCACATACATGGTTCATTCAGGCATTTAGGCAGCCGTTTTAACACTGCCCTATCAGAGATCAGGCAGCTCAGCAGCAGTGGAATTTGGGACTTTTCCAGTCTATTTAATTCACTTGAATAAATTTTGTTCATGTATTTGGGAGTGTGGGTAAACTGGAAGAGAGTTTACTGGATTTGATTCAAGAGTAACATTCTGAGCAGATAGCTTAGACTGACTTACATCAACAATTCACACTTTTGATGGATTAATGAGTGCCTTTGTAGAGATCATGCAGCTGTCACTGTTAGATGTTTTTAAAAATATATGGACATATCAAGCACCCTTTCAATACGCACTGCTGGTGGCTAATCGTAATTGCAATTTGTTGACATATTAATGGTTTTGTTGGCTTGTAAGTACTTTTTATTTACTATTACACTGGTGTGATGTCAATAAATGCACAACCTTGTGTGGATGTTCCATGCTGTTAGTGTTGATACGCGAATCATGTCATCCAAACATTTAGAAATCTTTAGAAAAGTAGTAAACGCAGCATAAGAATTTGAACTAGGGGTGGCTTAGAAATGAGCTTCAGATTTTTCTGCAGTTTGCAGCACTTTAAAGCAGATCTGGAGAGTCAGAAGTTGTCTAAATTTAGAGTGGTTAGGTACAGGAATCAAAGCTAGAATATTTTAAGACTTTGTTTCCTTGACAGCTATCATTCTCCTGAGTAAAAGTCAGCAAACAGCTTGCTCCAAACTTTAATCAATTGTATCTTCAAATTAGCTTTCAGAAAATTCATGAAAGGTGCCTGGTATGACGGTCCATCACCATACGGAACATGTGACACCATTCATTGTTGCTGATCTCAAAATCCACACCAATGTGCTGCTGATCTTGGCTGGGATTTCAGTTTTCCTAGTGTTAGGTTCATTCTGATAGTGAGGTCATCAAGCCAAATATTCCCGCTCCTCGGATGCTGCCTGACCTGCTGTGCTTTTCCCAAACCCACACAACTCTGATCTCTAGCATTGCAGTCCTCATTTTCTTCTTGCTAAACAGCCAGTCATTTTACAAACAGGGAGTGATTTTTCTTTTGCACTTTTATTTTGCTTCTGATACAGCTATAAAAAGATTATGAGTGAAGACTGATTTAATAAGGTTGATTGATACAGCCTAACTAAACACTCCTAGTTTTAAAAAAATTACATTTTTATTGTCTAATGCAATATTCCAGAAATATTGTTTCACTTTTGCAAGCTTTAGGGAGGTTGTTCAGCTTAAGTATGCCATTAGTGTGCTTATCAAAAATCTAATTTAGCAGCATAATTTTTCAAGGGTTTTTACAACAAGACTTTATGTAAAATAGGAGTACACATCAAATCACAGCTTCCAAGTGGATTTGCATCTGCTACGACTTCAGGACTGCAAGCTGGAAAAGTGAGGACAGCAAAATCAAGATTTCTGCATTCAGCCAAAGAAATTTGGAGCAGAATTTCACAGTGATGATAACAAACATTGATGGCTATTACCTTAGCAAAGTCAGGGCCATGATTTTCTGACAATTGCATTGTTGAAATTAGAGGCAAAAGTCACAGGGCAGGAACTTCGGTGAGAAGTAGCAGAGCCAGGGGAGTGAATTCTCAGTGGGTTTCTTCTGGTGTTCCAGTATCTAATCCCACAATCAGGCAGAGGGATCCTCCTATCCCAAATCTGGCTGCTATCCTGTCTGTATTGTGATAGGCCTGCCTGCAGCTGGGATGAGCCTTTTAATCGATCATTAATTGACAATTTTAAGATTCAGTTGGTAGTGGGTTGGGAAGGTCCTTAACTTAATTCAAGTGGAAGCAAAAAAGGGGTGAGGCTCGGGCAGTCACCAATTCCATGGAAGTACAACTACTTCCCACCTCATCATCAATGACAGCGGGATATTCCCTGCTCTTTTCACTCCTACATTATTTATTTTAAAAGCCCTAGGCCTAACCATCTTCAGCTGCTTCATCAATGACCTTCCCTCCATCAAAGGTCAGAAGTGGGGATGCTTGCCAGTGTTCAGCATCATTTGTGACTTCTCAGTTCATGAAGCAGTCCATGTTTAATTGCAACAAGATTTGGACAATATCCAGACTTGAGTTGACAAATGGCAAGTAGTATTTACACCACATATTGCCAGACAAGAGACAATCCAACCCTGTCCCTTGACATTGAGTGTTACTATCACTGGATTCTCCACTAACAACATTGAAACTCAACTGGACTTGTCACGTAAATGGTGGCTATAAGAGCAGGTCGTAGGCAAGGAATACTGCGATAAGTAACTCATTTCCTGACTCCCCAAAGCCTGCTTGCCGTCTAGAAGGCACTGCCAAGTCAGGAGTGCTCCCCACTTGCCTGAATAGGTGCAGAACCAGCAATACTGAAGAAGCTTGACACCATCCAGGCTGAAGCAACCCACTTAATTGGTATCACATCCACAAACTCAGTCCAGCGTTGATGCTCAGTAGCAGCAGTGTACTATCTACAAGATGCACTGCAGAAATTCAATAAAGATCCACAGACAGCACCTTCCAAACCCATGACCACTTCCATCTAGAAGGACAAGGGCAAAAGATACATCGGAACACCACCACCTACAAGTTCCCTTCACGACCCTGATCATCCTGAGTTGGAAATATATTGCCATTCCCTCATCACTGGGTCAAAATCCTGGAATTCCCTCCCTACCGGCATTCTGTGTCTAAGCACAGCACTCGGACTGCAGCAGTTCAAGAAGGCAGCTCACCACCACCATCTCACTGGCCCAGCCAGTGATGCCCATGTCCCGCAAATAAATTTTAAAAATGACCACAAGGGGTCACTATGTATTCAATGTTGTAATAATCCCTTGTGTTTTGTTTTAAAATAAATTAATATTCTATTAATTTGTCATCCGTAAAATACTTAAGGAACTAAGTATGGGTAAAGCAGAGCAAATCTGGACACAATTTTTACAAATTCATTAAAACTTAATTGGAGAAGTAAAATGTTTTATTTAAACTGTATTTAAATGTCAGCAGTGTCTTAAATCTCAACACACAGCCAATAAAGAACATTTTTAAAACCACAAAACAGAGCTATGCTGTTAGATCTTTTTGGTTTTTATCTGAAAATAGTTCAGTTGATTTTTATTAAATTGCTTGAATTTCATCACAATGTGTTCAGAACAAAACACTTGTTCTAAATTCAGTGGGAAATAGTATCACTACTAGAGGTGGTAACAAAGACCAATTGTACTCCAGCACTATATCATGGGTAGATGTCTGTTTATTAATGGTTTTTTATGTTGTGTCATTTATAATATGGAAGTTTCGCTTTCCTGTCAATCATATTCCTTGTAAGAAATCGCTGTTTAAAGATTTTAATTTGCACTGGTTCTAAATTTCAAATCTGTAAGCCACAGAACTTGCAAAATAGAAATGGTAGAATCAGAATCTTGACATCTAATTTGTATGATGTGGAATTTCCTGAATAAAAGCGTCTTCAGAGTAAGAGAGAGCATGGTGGTAACTGCAGGGAGAAAATTGCAGAACATGATATGTAGATAAACGTGAATTTTAGGGAGCAACTTCTATGAACTGAGAATGGCAAAGTATGTATAGAAGATTGCTTTCTGGCACGGTGTTAGGGATACCACAGTATGCAATTCTCATGTTGATTTGGTAAGAAACGTTATCTAGATACCATGACTATACATTAAGATTGATATAATTGGAAGAAACCAGATTGCTTAAGAAGGACTAATTTACTTCTGTCTGTTTTTTTGGTAAAAGTGATCTCCTGATGATTTGATCTGATATCAGCCATCTGTCTTGGGAGACAGTAGACTGTACCCAGGGTGAATGTCACTTCTGGAGTGAACAACGCCTTTTGTAGGTGTAGGTCTAGCGGCCAGTTTCGAAATGGTAGTCCCATCCACAGCTACTATATTTGAATTTTACTGGCCCAAAGATTGATGTTTATTTTCTAGTGAGCTCACTTTTCTGACACCTGGTCATTTTCTTCACCTTCTAATTTTGCAATGTTCTTTCACCTGGCTTGTCTCCAAGCATTCCAGTCAGCAAGGGTATCTTTTGAACTGACGCTGAATAGATTAGATTACTTACAGTGAGGAAACAGGCCCTTCGGCCCAACCGGTCCACACCGACCCGCCGAAGCGCAACCCACCCAGACCCTTTCACCTAACACTACAGGCAATTTAGCATGGCCAATTCACCTAACCTGCACGTTTTTGGACTGTGGGAGGAAACCAGAGCACCTGGAGGAAACCCACGCAGACACGGGGAGAATTTGCAAACTCCACACAGTCAGTCGCCTGAGGCGGGAATTGAACCTAAGTGTCTGGTGCTGTGAGGCAACAGTGCTAACCACTGTGCCACCGTGCCACCCACGGTCAACTTGTAGTCTCTCTTGCATGCATACTTGCATGGGTAACCCTGTTAGTCTTATGTTGATTGCAGTCTCATCGTAGGCCATGTCTTTGGAGATACAGCTGTGTCCATTCCGTTTGTGACTCAGCCAATGAAGTCCCTGCTGGTGAAGAGTGTAAATGTGCTAGTGAATAGGTTTGAGAGGCTGTGGCTGTTCTCCTTAGTGAAGAGAACGTAAGAGATAATTTGATGGAGTTATTGGAGGTTATGAGGTGTGGAGAACCAGAATGTGCCAATTTGAGATAAATGGCAATGGGACCAATTGGAAAATGAGAACAAATTTTGTTATGCAATGAGTAATTTAAATCAGGAATGAACTGCCTAGGCGTTTGGGTGGAGGCAAATTTAGTTAGGGTTTCCCAAAGGGAATAAGCACCCGAATAGAAAATAGGCAAAGCTACAGGAAAGGATAGGTGAGTGGAATTTGCTGCGTTGTTCTGGAGAGAGCTGCCATAAACATGATGGGCTAAATGGCGTCCTTCTGTGCTGTAAAAATTCTATTATTCTAAAAGTGAGTACAAGGGTAGAGCAGTATTTTAAGGTCAACTGTGGAAGAGAAGACACAGGTACAAACTGACTTATTTAAAAAGATAAATTTAGTGTGGTTGACTTATTTCACGTACAAAATGGCTCATACTTTGGCCATTTTCAGGATAAGAAGTACAATGCTGGGTAGCCAGCACTTTTGGTGAAACAACCAGGTAGATAGGTCAGCTGGTCTTCCATGACCTTACGACTGTTTGTTATTTTCTGAGATTTTCTTGACTGATTTTATTATTTATTACATCATGATTATGATTGTTCATCAATCATATTGCACAAACCTTCTCTACCTAATCACATTCCAGCAAAAAAAATGCATTGCCTCATTCTTACAGGCAGTCTTTGAGCAACAATTACCATGACACTCAGTTATATTCTCCTTCTTCCATCTACACTACATACGCAAAACAAAAGGTTTCCATTGAAATTTAATATTGTTAGTGCATGATGCACATCAGAAAACCCACCCAAAATTACCATGTCAACCAAACATGTTGCGATTGCCAAGGATTCAAAAAAAACTCTGAAGGATATTAAGCTCTGCTTTATCATTCAATCATGTCAGTAACTATCTCCGACCTTGTGCTCTTCTTTTCCTTCTTTCTTACTTTTCACTATATAAACTATCCCCACTCTACAAAGATAAAGTGTGATTTTTAACTTTGTCCACCCCAGTCCAACACTGGTTCCTCCACATCTTCTAATCCTCAACACCCTCGATCGAATTCCTTCTCATTAAAACTGCTATTCCAAAGTCACATAAATCTGAATCTCAATTCCCCACTGTCAGCCTTTTGTTCTCCATTTGTCATATGCATCACAGCTCCATCTTTAAAGTACTTGTCCACAGCTATGATATGGCTCCCATTTTCATTCATCAAATGCAAACTAATTAAAGTGTCCATTGTCAAACCTAGCATGCCACCTAATTGCTCCAATAGTCTTACTGCTTTCTACCGAAATACTTGTCATTCCTTTTCCTTAGTTTTAGACTGTCTTTTGATATGGGTCAGCTATTACTAATGTTGATGCGGAGGTGCTGGTATTGGACTGGGGTGGACAAGGTCAAAAGTTAAAAAATGTGGTGCTGGAAAAACACAGCAGGCCAGGCAGCGTACGAGGAGCAGGAGAATCGACGTTTCAGGCATAACCCGACACGTCAATTCTCCTGCTCTTCGGATGCTGCCTGACCTGCTGTGTTTTTCTAGCACCACATTTTTCAACTCTGGTACTCCAGCATCTGCAGTCCTCATTTTCTCCAAGGTCAAAAGTTACACAACACTAGATTATAGTCCAACAGGTTTACTTGAAATCACCTGACAAAAAAGGAAGCACTTCGAATGCTTGTGATTTCAAATACACCTGCTAAACTATAACCTGGTGTCATGTTATTAATGTTGACATGCTTCATTCTTAAGACTGTCAGAATTATCCTTCTTTTCTCTTAAAAGCTATAGATTCTGATTTTGTGTAAGGCCCTTATTTCTCTGACCTGTCATCCTACTAAACATTAATGTTGTGGTCAGACAACCTGCAATTGCGATATCTTGGCCTAATATTGTGAGTTAATCTTATTCATTCATTGTAAGTGTGCATTGCTGCTAATGCCATCAATTGTTATCCACTGCCTTTGATAAAATGGTGGTTCATCCCCTGCAGACCAGTTGTAGTTACACCAATAGTGCTGTTCTGCCTCACTGGGCTGGCACACTGCAAATCAACTAGGAGAAAGTGAGGGCTGCAGATGCTGGAGGTCAGAGCTGAAAATATGTTACGGAAAAGCGAATCTGATTCCTGAAGAAGGGCTCATGCCCGAAACGTTGATTCTCCTGCTCCTTGGATGCTGCCTGACCTGCTGCGCTTTTCCAGCAACACATTTTCAACACTGCCAATCAAGCCTGCTATGCTGTGATTTTATAAAGGTACACAAAATTCCCCAATTTGCATGCCTTTCATTCCCAAGTTAACAAAAATCATGGACCAGGTTTCTGTACTTAATAAAAAATTGTAATTATTACAATTAAATTGATTCTAACTTTAGGTAAACAATTATGAATTGTCAATATATGCGAGGTGCTACATTTTGGAAAAGCAAATCTTAGCAGAACTTTTACAGTTAATGGTAAGGTCCTAGGGAGTGTTGTTGAACAAAGACACCTTGGAGTGCAGGTTCATAGTTCCTTGAAAGTAGAATCTCAGGTAGATGCGATAGTGAAGAAGGCATTTGGTATGCTTTCCTTTATTGCTCAGAGTATTGAGGATAAGAGTTGGGGGTTGCGGCTGTACAGGATGTTGGTTGGGCCACTTTTGGATTATTGTGTGTAATCCTGGTCTCCTTCCTATTGGAAGGATGTTGTGAAACTTGAAAGGGTTCAGAAAAGGTTAAGAAGGATGTTGCCAGGGTCGGCAGATTTCAGCGAGAGTGAGAGACTGAATAGACTGGGGCTGTTTTCCCAGGAGTGTCGGAGGCTGAGGGGTGACCTTATAGAGGTTTATAAAATCATGAGGGGCATGGATAGGATAAATAGAAAAAGTCTTTTCCCTGGGGTGGGGGAGTCCAGAACTAGAGGGCATAGGTTTATAGTGAGTGGGGAAAGAAGAAAGGGTCCTAAGGAGCAACTTTTTCATTCAGAGGGTGGCACGTGTATGGAATGAACTGCCAGAGGAAGTGGTGGAGGCTAGTACAATTACAGCTTTTAAAAGGCATTTGGATGGGTATATAAACAGGAAGGGTTTTGAGAAATATGTGCCAAATGCTGATAAATGGGACTAGATTAGGTTTGGATATCTGGTTGGTATGGACGGGTTTGACCAAAGCATCTGCTTCCATGCTGTACATCTCTATGACTCTAATATATAACAAGTTAAAATACTACTCCCTGATGAAGCACCCCCTACACATGCATACAGACAGATGCAAGCAAATACAAAATAAACGCGGGTGTTTTGGGCAGAAGGATAGACTGAGAAGACAGTTCATTGGTCCCTATCCACGGAGCTGACTGAGATGAGCTTACAGGTTTGTCTGGACTTGCTGCTCCTTGATCTTCCTTCTCCAGATAGGTTTAGGATTGGGATTTACAGGTGGCACAGACTGGTCTACACCTATAAAGTTTCTGATTTATTGGTCAAGCGCCAAAGCTTACACAAACTGATAAGGCAAAATAAACTCGCTTGAGTTTACTACAGAAAAAAGACTACACTTTCTGTCCCAGCCAGCCAATTGCTTTTAACCAAGCAATCACACCCACAGGCTGGGAGCCAATCAGATAGTTGTTGGCAGGCCAAAGGCCTTTCTGATCGACAACAGTGACCATTCCACAGACCAATTAGCTACTTGATGCCAGCCAATCTCCCTTTGTACACACCCCGGGGCACCAACCCATCTGCAATAAACCTCCCCACACTGCATGAACAAGCAGCAGTGTACACATTACTTACAGTGTGTGTTGGTCACCTGCTTTTAAAATGTGCAGGAATCACTTCCATAGTCCTTGGATTTTAACACAGTTCTTTCCCTATTTCAAACAAAGCTACAGAAAAATAAAAAAATATAGTCTTTAAAGTCCTATTAAGAAGGTTGTTCTAGATTTTGGAATTGGTTACAGGAAAGGGACAGTAGAACATAGAACATTACAGCGCAGTACAGGCCCTTTGGCCCTCGATGGTCAGCGCAAGTCAGCGCAGCAATCAGAAACCCATCTATCCTACACTATTCCATTATGATTCATATGTTTATCCAATGACCATTTTAAATGCCCTTAAAGTTGGCGAGTCTACTACTGTTGCAGGCAGTGTGTTCCACGCTCCTAATACTCTCTCTGTGTAAAGAACCTACCTCTGACATCTGTAGTATATCTATTACCTCTCAGTTTAAAGCTATGTCCCCTCGTGTTAGCCATCACCATCCGAGAAAAAAAAGGCTTTCACTGTCCACCCTCTCTAACCCTCTGATCATCTTGTATTAAGTCACCTCTTATCTTGCTTGTCTCTAACAAAAACAGTATCAGGTCCCTCAGCCTTTCCTCATAAGACCTCCCCTCCATACCAGGCAACATCCTGATAAATCTCCTCTGCACCCTTTCCAGTGCTTCCACACCTTTCCTATAATATGGCAACCAGAACTATATGCAATAATCCAAGTGCGGCCGCACCAAAGCTGCAATGCGACCTCATGGCTGCAACGCTCAGTCCGTCTACCAATAAAAGCTAACACACCGTATGCCTTAACAACTCTATCAACCTGGGTGGCAACTTTCAGGGATCTATGCACATGGACACCGAGATCTCTCTACTCACCTGCACTACCAAGAATCTTTTCATTAGCCCAGTACTCTGTACTCCTGTTACTCCTTCTAAAGTGAATCACCTCACACTTTTATGCATTAAAATCCATTTTCTACCTTTCAGTCCAGCTCTGCAGCTTATCTATATCACTCTATAATCTGCAACGTCCTTCCGCACTGTCCACAACTCCACCGACTTTAGTGTCATCGCAAATTTACTAACCCATCCTTCTACGCCATCATCCAGGTCATTTATAAAAATGCCAAACAGTAGTAGCCCCAAAACAGATCCTTGCGATACACCACTAGTAACTGAACTCCAGCATGAACATTTCCCACCAACCACCGCCCTCTTCTTATAGCTTGCCAATTTCTGATCCAAACTGCTAATTCACCCTCAATCCCATGTCTCTGTATTTTCTGCAATGGCCTACTGTGGGGAACTCTATCAAACGCTTTACTGAAATCCATATACACCACATCAACTGTTTTACTTTCATCCACCTTTTGGTCATCTTCTCAAAGAACTCAATAAAGTTTGTGACCTACCCTTCACAAAACTATGTTGACTATCCCTGATCAAATTATTCCTTTCTAGATGATTATGAATCCTATCTCTTATAACCCTTTCCAAAACTTTACCCACAACACAAAGTAAGGCTCACTGGTCTATAATTACCAGGGTTGTCTTGATTCCCCTTCTTGATCAAGGGAACAACATTTGCTATCCTCCAGTGTTCTGGCACTATTCCTGTAGACAATGATGACATAAGGATCAAAGCGAAAGGCTCTACAGTCTCCTCCCTGGCTTCCCAGGGAATCCAAGGATAAATCCCATCTGACCCAGGGGACTTATCTATTTTCACACTTTCCAGAATTGCTACCATCTCCTCCTTAGAAGCCTCAATCCCACCTAGTCCAATAGCCTGTATCTCAGTATTCTCCTCAACTACATTGTCATTTTCTAGTGTGAATATTGATGAAAAATATTCATTTAGTGCCTCACCTATCTGATCGGACTCCAAGCACAACTTCCCACTACTATCCTTGATTGGCTCTAATCTTTCTCCCGTCATCCTTTTATTTCTGATATACTTATAGAAAGCTTAGGGTTTACTTGATCCTATCTGCCAAAGACATCTCATGTCCCTTCCTGGCTCTTATCTCTCTCTTTAGGTCCTTCCTGGCTAACCTGCAACTCTCAAGCACCCTAACTGAGCCTTCATGTCTCATCTTTACATAAGCCTCCTCCTTCCTCTTGACAAGAGATTCAACTTCTTTAGTAAACTGTGGCCCCCTTGCTTGACCACTTCTTCCCTGCCTGACAGGTACATACTTACCAAGGACACACAGTAGCTGTTCCATGAACAAGCTCCACGTTTCACTTGTGTCCATCCCCTGCAGTTTTCTTCCCCATTCTACGCATCCTAAATCTTATCTAATCACATCGTAATTGCCTTTCCCCCAGCTATAACTATTGTCCTGTGGTGTATACCTATCCCTTTACATCGCTTAAGTAAACATAACCGATTGTGGTCACTATCACCAAAGTGCTCGCCTACCTCCAAATCCACTCCAGTAGTGGAGTTACTGGTGTAGTGGTAGTTCACTTGACTAGTCATCTAGAACCCAGGCTAATTGTTTCGTGGCAGAAGGTGAAATTTGAATTCAGTTAAAAGCATGTCTGAAACCTCAGAAAAAAAGCTGGCCTAATTACAGCCATGTAAACTCTGCTGATTTTTATAAACATTCACCTGCTTCAATAATGTCCTTTCAGGAAAGGACATCTGCCATCCTTGCCTTGGTCTGACCTACATATGATTCCACAACCATAGTCCTGTCATTGACTCTCAGCTGCCTTCTGGGAAGTTAGGGATAGACTATGATTGCTGCCTAGTTAGTGATACCCACATTCCATGAACAAATTTTTAAAAAATTAAAGATCCAAATCACCTTGGTGTGTGACTTGAAGAGGAATGTGCGGGCAGTAGTGCTGAGTTAGTCTTTGCACAGTTCCCAGTTCCTCACTTCTTGTTCCCACGTTATTTATATGGCAGCTCCCGTTAGGTTGCTGGTCCACAATAATCCTCCCCGGATGTTGATTGTGAGGGATGAATGTTGTACTGGTCTTTCTGCACGTGCACATGGACATCTTCAGTATTTGAGGAATTGCAAGTGAGAATGAATACTTTGTAAGCATCAGTGATCATCTCCACCTCTCACCTTTCGATGGACTGTTTAACAGATGAAGGTTGTTGGGCCTTGGGCAACGCTCTTAAAAAGCTCCTACATTAGTGTCTTGGAGCTGAGATGTTTGACCTCCAACAACAACTATCATCCTTTGTGTTATATACCACTCCAATCACTGGAGAGTTTTCTACTCAGTTGCCATTATTTTCAATTTTGCGGTGGCCCCGATGCCAAATTTGGTCAAATGCTATCTTAATATCAACTGCAGTTATTCTGGCCTACCCATGTTGGACCAAAGCTGTAATGAGGTCCAGAGTCAAGTAGCCCTTGTGATGTAAGAATCTCTTATTTGGTCAAAAGGTGTTGGCACAGCTATCAATTGCTCACAACAACTTGGATACCATTCACTTAATGTGGAATATCTTTATTAAACTACTAAGCAGTAGCATTTACTCACAATGATATTGGTTTATTTAGTCATCATGTGGGCCCAGGTCAATCATCAGCAGATCTCCTGGTGAGTTGATCCTAATCTTTTCTTGCATCTTTACCTTGTTACGACATTTGATGATATAAAACAATTATATCACTCAAAACCATCAGAAGATTAAATTAGGTTACTTACAGTGTGGAAACAGGCCCTTCGGCCCAACAAGTCCACACCGACCCTCTGAAGAGCAACCCACCCACACCCATTCCCCAAATTTACCCCTTCACCTAACACTATGGGCAATTTAGCATGGCCAATTCACCTAACCTGCACATTTTTTGGACTGTGGGAGGAAACCGGAGCACCCGGAGGAAACCCACGCAGACATGGGAAGAATGTGCAACACAGACAGTTGCCTGAGGCAGGCATTAAATCCAGGCACTGTGAGGCAGCAGTGCTAACCACTGTGCCACCGTGGTCTCTTTTCAAGGTTATGCTTAAGGAAACACAAGTGACCAGCTCCCTTTTCTTCATGGCTGCAAAACAATAGGATACAGTTCTCTCCCAACTCCATAGTTTGCAAACTGCTGACTTGAGCAAGGATTTGTGACTTGACCATTACTTTCCATCTTGCCTTCCTATTCTCATACCCACAATGCAGCTCTTCAGCCAGAATACCATTTCCTCTTCAATGTTCCATCCCACCAGCATGAGAAAAGTCCAATGAATAGGATATCACCACAACCTGTTTATATTCATTGATATGAAAGTAAAAGAACAGTTACAGCAATCAAAGTGATAGTACAAAATAAATAGTGCATTTTGCTTCCAGACCTTTTTTGTGTATTTGAGAGAAAGAAGAGAAAGAGAACAGTGAATTAAAGCAATACCCAAGATGATCATTGCTCAGTCAATTAGTCCTGCATAAATGCAGCTTACGAGCACTTTTGGTGACCTCTACCATTTTGCAAATGATAGAGAGTACACTGAATGGAAGTATTGATTAGATTACATTAGTCCTGTTCCGAGTGGGCAGGATGTATCTGGGCAGTCTTCCATATTGTCTGGTGTTGTATCTGTGTTGCTGCAGCAAGCACACATCATCAGGGCTACGAACCAGAATGTTATCAGAACCCCCAGCCTTTGCTGTATCTACTATTGTTTTCAACCATTTCTCATCGCTGATGTGAGAATTGAATTAGCTCGGGACTGGCATCTGTGATACAGGGGACCTCAGGGGGAGTCCAAGATCACCTAAAGCAACACCTTCTAACTGACAGTTGCAATTGCTTCAGCCTTGTCTTCTGCACTGACATGCTAGGTTTGCCGATCGTAGGGATGTTTATAGAATGTCACCCTCCGACTAGTTGTTTAGTTATCTGCAAACATTGGTGAATGTGGCAGGACTGTTGAGCTTTGACTTCCTCCATTAGAACACAGCACAGTACAGGCCTTTTGGTCCTCAACGTTGTGCCAGCATGTTATCCTACTCTTAAGATCAAACTAACCCACGTACCCTTCATTTTACTATCATCCATGTGCCTATCCAAGAGTCGCTTAAAAGTCCCTAATGTATCTGACGATACATTAGTTGTTGAATTACTCTTCAGGCTGTTTGTGCTATTTAATATACATTTAATTCCATGTTATAGCTTCACAAAGTTGGTGCTTTATTTTCAGGTATGCCTGGTTCTTCTCGGGGTACAATGTCCTGCCCTTCTCAATGGTCCAAGGTTGTATTCCTGGCTCTGTTGTAACAGTGAAGTGAGCGATATGCTAAGCCATGAGGTTTCACACTGTGGTGATGGTATCCAAAAACCCTGCTGCTGCTGGTAGTCCCCAGGCCCTCATGGATGTGCAGTTTTAAGCAGTTAAATCAGTTCTGAATCTGTCTCACTTAACCTGTTGGTAATCCCAAGAAATTCTCAATTGAGAATAAATCATCTTCGCTGAATTATAATGGTAAGCATGTCGCACGCTGTCTCACTGTCGTCTTCACTTACAGAAAAACAATCAGGACAATAGTTGCTATTTTTGCTGTCGAAGTGGGGCTGTCACTGAATGCTTTGGAGCATGCAGCCAGACAAGCACTGATGGTTGCAATTCATTTTCAAAGACTATTCCTTTTATTTTCTTAAAAATCCAATTAAATCAGTTTGAAGTTTTCTTTTCCCAAAGGAATCAAATCCAACTTCCTTGATCATGTTTTCCTAATCTGAGTGTTTTCAACGTTCATACAATTAGTATGGAGTCAAGATGGATTTACATATCAAATTCTCATAAATGCTGTATTTCTTTTCATTCAATGCTATTTTGTTTTCCCTAGAGTTAGAAGCTGCAGGAATAATAGGCTAATTCTGTTTTTGTAGGTGGTGTGGTGAAAACCAGCAACAGAATGACTACTGATTCATAATACCAAGCAGTATGTCAGGTATGAATCGATATTCTGTGTATTAAATAAAGTCCTTGATCTAGCTCATTTTTTTTCTCTCAATGTCTGGCTATGGAATTCCTTTGTTGATTAAATGTCCTTTCCTTATTCAATCTGATTGAGCTCATCCTTTGGGAGGGTAATTGTAATGTGGAAATTGTGATTTACATATTAAGAATGTTAAATCAAAAACGTCCAACTGTGGAATCTATATTCCAAGGTGAAATGAGGCTGTTAATTATTACATACCTTGTCAGCAGTTAGCATGGATTTAGAAGAGGTAACAGACTGACCTCTTGTCTTGAGCTACTGGTATTGGTATGGACTGCAATAAGTCTTAAGGCATGTTGCATCTGGACTTCCAGAAAGTACTTAGCAGAGTACTATGTGAAAGATTATTTATTTATTACTTATAAGGTTATGCTATCATGGACTTAAGTGCATAATTTGCATTGTGTGTTCACTGACGTAACTATTTTAAACACGTAATTAGCTGATTACCCTGACTCCATTATATAGAATGAATGAAGTTGAGATGGGTATCTTTATAACAAAAGTTAGGACATTGTCAAATTATGTTGTCACTTAACTGTCTTAGATATATTGGCCCATCTGTGCTGTAATACAACACTCCTCATTAATCTTTCACCCAAACCAAGTTGAGTTGCCTAATTGCATGTCACGCTTACAATTGTGACATAGTTCATGTTATCGTAAATTTAACGACAGTGTGGCAAAATTAGAAATTATGGAGCAGTTTGGGCATTTTCTTAGATACACAGGTTTTCATCAAGGAGTGAGATCAAAAATTTGATATGTGCCACAAGCCACCTGCTTGAAAGAGAAACCATTGGGAAAAACAGCCAATTAAATATTTCAAGGAGATAGAACTAAAGTGTATTGCCTCAATCATTGGAAAATCTGGCTGTGGAAAGATTAATTGGCTTCTATTCGAACATCTAGCAACCATTTCTAAACTCTGAATTGTGTTTGATAGACATGGGAGTCAATAAAGAAGACAAAACAGAAGTCTAAGCCTTTCTCCTGAAATTCTTTTCCTGATAGAATTTCTTGGGAACCTGAAGGATTTCCAAATACCAGTATTTCAGAACAACTTGTGAAACTTGGAAGACTAAACTGTAACCATGCCTTAACAACTCAAAACTAGATTGATTGCAATCAGAACTGGACATCTAATGTGAATCTGTGGCTGTCAGTGAAATGGCTTAATCAGCAGGAAGTCCAATGGTGATGATAAATCATCACCTTCTATCAATTTTTTTTTGCAAATCCTTAAACAGTAGGGGTTTTGTCCCTTTTGCTTTATAAAATAAAAACTTCATCTCCTCAGAGACCTTTTTTTGACATACAATCCCTACAGGCCATTCAGCCCAACAAGTCCACACCGACCCTCCGAAGACAATCCCATCCACACCTATCCCCCTAGCCTTTCCCTGGAACCCTGTATTCTCCATGACGAATACATCAAACCTATACATCCATGAACACGATGGACAATTTAACATGGCCAATCCACTTAATCCTCACATCTTTGGACTCTGGAAGGAAACCTGAGCACCCAGAGGAAATCCACGCAGACACTGGGAGAATGTGCAAACTCCACACAGACAGTTGTCCAAGGATGGAATTGAAACTGAGTACTTGGCTTATGTTGTGTATCTCTGTCTCTGGGATGAAGAAGATTTGGTTTTATTTCCAACTCACATAAACCTCATACTTTAAGAATACATTCTGTTTATAGTAAATAAATTATATTGAGTTCATTACAGATGAACCTTCCTTTTAATTCTGGATATTACTACAAAACAATTGGCCATTTTATTAATTGAGGCAACATTTTCATGCTAATGACATGACTAATGAAGTAGTGGGCAGCATTCCTTCTAATTTTCTTCCCCGAATGCCCTGTATGGTATATCAGAGCAGTTAGAGGTAATATTGGTCATAGGGTTTGATTAGCAGTAAATTTCTGCTCTCAGAATATTCAGCCACAACGAAGTGAGGGAGTCAGATCTGCGTAACTATTCTGCCTTCTATGTTACCATATATTACCAACTTCATAACTCTTTTCACTGGAGTTTAATATAACACTAATGCAAGTTTTTTTTTAACAATTGAGGAAGTCCAGTAATAATCAACAAGGAGCAACCTCATGTTTAACATCTACTAAATGAATGCTGATAGTGAAATAATAGTGCACTATTTTAATGAATTTTCACTTTCAGCATTGTTTAAACAGCTCATTTTGGGGAGATCCAAGATGGCGGCGACTCAGCAAGTCTGAGTCTACAGAGCCCTTCCCAAAACCTGGGAAAAGTGGGTTTCCTGCCCCCACCACACTTGCCAAACCACCCAAAAAATTTCTTTAATCTTAATTAGCTGCTGAATATTATATTTAAACAGTCTAATACTGAGTGGATAATGAGTAAATCAAAGGGACCCCGCAGCTCTCAGAAAACAAAGACCCCTCCCCCACCCTCCTCTCCTCCGGCTGCAGCTGATGTAAAAACAGGCCTTGAAGAGATGATTGCCAGGCTGGAAACGACACTCGTCAATTTCATCGCAGAATCCAGACAGAGATGGAATGCATTCGAAGAAAAGTTACAAAAGTACAGCCAGGCTCTCGAGGAATTGCAGGGCCGAGTGAAGGGGGCGGAGCTAAAGGCCACGACCTCCGAGGCTGCAGCGCAAACAGCTGCAGAACAGGTGCGAGCTCTGGAGCAGAGAGTCCGGGCCTTTGAAATCTACATGGATGACCTGGATAATAGAAATCGGAGAAAGAATATCCGTCTTCTGGGCCTCCCTGAACAAGAAGAGAAGGGACAGTTGGTAGTATTTCTGGAGCGATGGTTGCCCCAGCTTTTAAACCTGGGGGCTGAAACTGACCGGGTAAGGGTGGAGTGGGCCTACCGGGTCGCAGTACGCGGATCTGGCCCAAACCAGCGCCCACGCCCGGTCCTGTTCCGGCTGCAGAGTTATAGGGAGAGGCAGATACTCCTGGATGCCTCCAGAAAGCTTGGAAAGGATCCTAAAGCTATGATTCATGAAGGATCCAAGATTATGTTATTTCAGGACTTCTCCCCGGCTTTGGCACGAAGAAGGAAGGCATTTGATGAGGTGAAGAAATGTTTAAGGGACTTAGATATTCAATACACCTTACGCTACCCAGCGACGTTATGCTTTACCCACGAAGGATCCGAGTATAATTTTAGATCATCGGAAGAGGCCAAGAAACTTTTAGACTCTGTTAAATAAATCGTAAGAGACAATTTATGTTGGCTTGCCTCTCCCACACTCCGTGGGGAGAAATGGATACTTTATTCTACTTTACTTTTGCCTCTGGGAGCGGGGTTGTCTTCCTTGCTATGTTATTATACTTAACTGTAATCTGTTGGAGTTGTAATTTTATAGTTATGTGTGTTTGTACGTGGCATTGATGCTAGCAGATATACTCAGGTATGGGTGGGGAGGGGTGGGGGTGCGGAGCTCACTGTTAACTCTAGCTCGGTATTATATCTAAATCCTATTAAGGAGCGCCCGGGTCGAGGGTGGGACACTGTTTGGGAGAGGATATGGTGGAACGTTGGAAAGGTAGTAAGGCCCCCTGAGAACAAGGGGGAAGATCTCCATTCAAACATGTTTAATTTTTTTTTTGTTCTTATTGTTTGGAAATAACTTCCTTTTTATCATACTGTTATGAGTGTATTAGAGAACATTTTCTCTTATTTGAAGGATGTAAGCGACTCAACTATACACTCTGGATGATTGTGGATTAGTTGAATTTTGATGATTATATATTTAAGATCTATTTTTATATTAATGTTTGTGCTTGAAAATTCTGCTTATTTTTGTAAATTTGTCAAAATGTTAAATTCCCAATAAAAATATCTATATAAACAGCTCATTTTGTTTGGACATTTTTCATGTACAGTCAGTTCTGATATCACACGATAATTCTGTTCTCATGTGACCTCACGTTATAAGAAAATCACGCAATAGCCGCGCCATTTAAACTAATGGGGCCATAATCACGTTATAGCCAATATAGATAAGGAATGTTCATGTTCTACAACTAACAGTCTAAAATCTTCAATCGCATTAGAACCAATTTGCATTGAAGAAACACACATTATAGTAGAACCGACTGTATATGTTGAATGTACTGTCTGATTTATGATTTTTTTCAGTTGGCTGAACTCTGGAACAAACTTCACACACAATAAGGATTGCTAATTGATTAAAAAGAATGAAAGGTTTTTTTTCAAGGAGCAACAAAGTTACTTTAGTATTTTATGAGTCAACCTTTCGTGATGGTAAGCTGTTCTATGGTCACCCACATTTGGTATAATCTACTGAACCCAGTATGATGGCTGCCTGCTGAAATAGGAAAAGAATTTCTCTAAATGTAGACATATGACATGAACACTAGCAAAAGAATGGACTTTAGTTTCTCTTTAAATGTTAAAAATACACATGATAAGCTGATTTCATCTCCCTGTCATCAAAGCTACTTTAAGTGCAAAATTTAAATACCATCTTGAACAACTGGATAGTAAATCAATAAGAATTAGATGGATTAATCATGGGGATGAACATGTTTATGACATGTATTGATCGAGTTGTTAGGAATGTCATGTTTAATCATTCTTTTCTTTTTAACTTCAGTTATTTGTGTTCACGTGCTCATTAAAAGATTGTAAGCTTAATTGCTGCAGTGAGTATAGTTCACTAGGACTTACTAGAATAGATTATAAAGGATCTTAACATCAGAAAACTTAAATGCTTAGCTCTTATGGTGCTAAGAACATCGTGCTAAATCCTCATGCGTACTTAATGCACTCTGGTTTAGAAATCCATTCCATGTTCGTTGCTACGAGCAGCAGCATCAAATATATTATTCCATCGTCCTATTCACAACTTCATTAGAATCATTAGAATTCATTAGAATAATATTTTCAATTTTATTCTTTTGACAAATACTGCAATGCAAACATCTACTGAAAGAGTGACGTTTTATAGCATTGTTCTGAATGGAACATGATAATGAAACTGCACTTCTGGTCAAAGCAGGAAATTAGTGGACTAATCAAATCATAACTACAGTCTCAGCATTAGTTCTACATGGGAAAATGTTAAAATGAAACCCAAAACTTAAGGTGAACACTAAATGACTAGGATTAGTTTCTCAGTTGCTTGGATACAAATAATTACTGTGGATAGTGCAGTAAATTTACAATGTCTGTAAGAGTGCTTTTTAAATAAATTTCCCATATTAGAAAGCAGCATTAAATAATTCTAAATCTTCCATGTACGTGGTTGCATTTTGCTTGATGGCTGGATTAAGATGTCATTTAGCTGATCCCAGAGCTACACTCTGAAGTAAAACATTTTTTAGCAATTTTCCTCCACATCTTTCTGCACTAGAGAAGAAAATTGTCCCAAAAATTTATTGTAATCAATCTGCTTGAACATGTAATGACACATCTTTGACGCAGGTCGGTGTTGAATGGAGGTAGGGACACTAACAATCCAAGAGAAGATCCCAAATAGTTGCTTGTGGACATCTTGTGTAACAGCTGCCTTGCCAGTTGCAACCACTAATAAAACGAATAAAGGAGATACCGCTGATACAGAGAAATAATTAAGAATTATACTACAACAAAGATGAGAACATTTAGAGCAGCTGTTCCCTGTTCAGTTCAACAAATGAGTAATGTCACACAGTAGCTATCCTTACAGAATCTTTATTTTTTGAAAAAATGCACTTATGAAGAAAAGCGGTAAGGTAGCACTAGCTGCACAGCAAAACAAATCAAAAATTGTCTACATAGAGTAGAGGTGCATAATTCTCCAGATGCCATGATATAGGCCACTTTTGGAATATTGTGTACAATTCTGGTCTCCCACCTATGGGAAGGATGTTGTGAAATTAGAAAGGGTTCAGAAAAGATTTACAAGGATATTGCCAGGTTGGAGGATTTGAGCTATAGGGAGAGGCCGAATGGGCTGGGGCTGTTTTCCCAGGAGCATCAGAGGCTGAGGGGTGACCTTATAGAGGTTTACAAAGTCATGAGGGGCACGGATAGGATAAATAGACAAGGTCTTATCCCTGGGGTGGGGGAGTCCAGAACTAGAGGTTTACGGTCAGAGGGGAAAGATTTAAAAGTGACTAAGAGGCAACTTTTCTTGCAGACAGTAGTGTATGTATAGAATGAGCTGCCAGAGGAAGTGGTAGAGGCTGTTACAATTGCAACATTTAAAAACATCTGGTTGGGTATATGAATAGGAAGGGTTTTGGGGAATATGGGCCAAGTGCTGGTAAATGGGATGAGATTAGGTTAAGATATCTGGTCGGCATGGATGGGTTGGACCAAAAGGATGTACATCTCTATGATTCTATATCCTGCTTTCAATTAAAACTAGGATGATGGTCTAGAGCATTGGTACATTATAGGAAATTGCATCAAGACTTTGGGAGCACAGTTTGACTTACCATATTTTGACTGCAGATTTTTAAAAGATATTTATGTTAAATACATAGGGAGGTGGTGTATAAAACAGCGGGGTGGTGCATTTAAAATCCTTATATTTGACAATAAAAATAATTAATGGGGGTGATTCATTTACTCTGGTACAATCGTCATGTGGATTTGATACTGATAATAACTACTGATTGGAGAAGCTGGAATGAAAGCATGCATGGGAAAATTCACCATCAATGTGCACTATTAGACTGGCTTTCTGCTAGAGTTTGATGGCACAAGGATATGGAACTGGTTGAAAGTTACAGTGGTACTCCTTTTCAAACCTGAAAAACAAGAAGCAACAGAATGCCATTGATAAATGTAATGGGAATTCAAGATGAATTTTTTTTGTCAATAGAATGTTATCCTAATTTTCACAGATCACTGCTAATATGATCATTGTTCCGAAATTATTTACAGGATAGGTACTCAGCTGCTGGCAGAATAAATGTTTGGTTGTTGAGTTACACCCAAATATTAAGATTAGGGCACGGAATGCTATGCAAACAACAAATGTTTCTTCTTAGTGTTGAGGTGTACAGTACGTCCACAACCCTCTGAGATCTAAATGGATTAGCTTAATAAATGAAGGACTCCTGTTCTGGCATCTGTATAAGCTGAGGTAAAGACCAAAATCCTATTTTTAAAACTTATTTGCTGATCCATCTTATAGGCACCATGCATTGGAAAAGCATATAGGAATTCATTCTGCCTCTGCTCTCACTTTGATATTTAAATGGAAGTACTTCTTCCTGTTTTCTAAATTAGATTTTATTATAGCTACAATCGCATTTGTTGTCAAAATGTTGAAAATAAACATACGTAACAAAGTATTTTGATTAACAAGGGCATCTTACATCTATCCTTTGAGAGTCTTCATAGCGCAGTAGTGGTGTCCCTGCCTCTGAGATAAAGTCCATCCTGCCCCATGGATGGGACAAAATGCATAACAGATTGATTAACAATAACTTTATACTTTTTGAATGGTTATAGAGATTAAGACATCAGTAAGACCAGCACCTGACATGTATATTGCTGATGGAATTAAGATTCAGATGTTAATTGTTTTTGCTACAGTTCACATGCAGTGTGCTAGATATACTGAACTGATTTTAGCAAAGCTTGCTCACATATTGTCTACTCCATTCAATTTCTACTCGACATATTAATATTATTATACTCTCCAAATTAGTGGCTATGAAGGCCACTTTTCTTGTTCATGCATGAACTATGGTCATAGTTGGCTGGGCCAGCATTTATTGTCCATCGTTAGTTGCCCTTGAGAAGGTGGTGGTGAGCTGTTCTTCCTTGTTCTGTAGCTGGACCCACAATGTTCCAGCATTTTGACCAAGTGACACGGAAGGAATAATGATATATTTCCAAGTCAACAAGGGCACCTAATGCACTCTGGATGAGAGATTTCAATATCCACCTCCAAGAGCAGCTCAGCGGCAGTGCTACTGGTCAAGCTGGTCGAACTCTAAAGGACCTAGCTGCTAGACTGAGCCTGTTGTAGGTAGTGAGGGAACCAAAAAGAGGGAAAAACACACAATCCCATCCTTCCCAATCTGCTGGCTGCAGATGTGTCTGTCCATGACAGCATCGATAAGAGTGACCATCGCAAAGTCCTTGTGGAGGCCAAGTCCCCCTTTCATGTTCAGAATATCCTCCATTGTGTTGTGTGGCACTATCTCTGTGCTAAATGGCACAGATTTTGAACAGATCCAGCAGCTCAAGACGGGTCATCTATGAGGCTCTGAGGGCCATTAACAGCAGCAGGATTGCACTCCAACATAATCTGCAACTTCATGGTCTGGCATATCCTCCAGTCAACCATTATCATCAAGCCAGGGGATCAATCCTGGTTCAATGGAAAGTGCAGGAAGACATGCCAGGAGCAGTACCAAGCACCCTAAAAATGGTGAATATAATACAAATGTAGAGCCCATTGAAGCTACAAAATAGGACTATTTTTGTGCCAAATGGCATGAGAGAAGGAGCTAAGCCATCCCACAACCAATAGATCAAATCTAAACTCTGAAGTCATACTACTTCTAGTCTTGAATAGTGGTGGACAATTAAAAAACTCACTGAAGGAGGAAGCTTCAGAAATCCCAGCCCTCAATGATGGAAGAGCCCAGCACACCAGTGCATTCACAGCAATTTTCAGCCAGAAATACTGAGATGATCCACCTTGGCCGCCAGCATCAAACATACCAAGTCTTTAGTCAGTTCATTCCATGTGATGTCAAGAAATGATTGAAGAGATTGGAAATTGGAAACTACAAAGGCTTCGGGCCCTGACAACATTCCGGCAACAGTACTGAAGACTTGTGTTTCAGAACTTGCCATTCCCCTAGCCAAGCTGTTCCAGTACAGTTGCAATACTGGCAATGTGGAAAATTGGTATGTACTGTACACAAAAAACAGGACAAATCCAACTCAGTCAATTACTGCCTCAATCATCAGTGAAGTGATGGAACAATCCTGTCAAATGGCACCTACTCAGCAATAACCTGCTCAGTGATGCCCAGTTTGGGTTCTGCCAGGGCCACTCAGCTCCTGGCCTCATTACAGTTTTTGTTCAAGTGTGGGCAAAAGAACTGACTTCCAGAGATGAGGGGAGAATGACACCAAGATTGGATTTGATTGAGTGTGGCATGGCAGAACCCTAGCAAAGCTGGAATCAGTGGGCATCAGGGGCCAAACTCTCAGCTGGTTGGAATCATATCTAGCAGATAGGAAGATGGTGGTGGTTGTTGGAGGTCTCTCATCTCAGCTCAAGGATATATCTGCAGGAGTTCCTCAGAATAGTGTCCTTGGTGCAACTATCTTCAGCTGCTTCATCAATAACCTGCCCTCCATAATAAGGTCAGGATTGGGGATGTTCGTTGATGATTGCACAATGTTCAGCACCATTCATGACTTCTCAAATACTGAAGCAGTCCTTGTTCAAAAGCAACAAGATCTGGGCAATATCCATGCTTAGTCTGACAAGTGGCAAGTAACATTTGCACCACACAAATACTAGGCAATGACCAGCTCAAATAAGAGACTATCTAGCCACCACCCCTTGACACTCAATGGTATTACCATTACTGAATCCCCCAGTAACAACATCCTGTGGGTTACAATTAACCAGGAACTTTCCTGGATCACCATATAAACACAGTGGCTGTAAGAATGGGTCAGAGGCTAGGAATACTGCGGGGAGTAATTCACCTCCTGACTCCCCAAAGCCTGTCCAGCATCTACAATGCACAAGTCAGACGTGTGATAGAGTACTCCCAACTTTCTTGGATGGGTGCAGCTCCAACAATGCACAAGAAGCTTGGTGTCACATCCACTCCCTCCACCACCAGCACTCAGCAGCAGTAGTGTGTGTTACCTAGGAGATGCACTGCTGAAATTCACCAAAGATCCTCAGACAGCACCTTCCAAACCACTTTCATTTAGAAGGACAGGGGCTGCAGATCCATGGGAGCACCATCACCTGCAAGGTCTCCTCCAAGCCACTCTGGTTTTTATTATTCATTAATGGGATGGAGTCATTGTCCATCCTTGGTTGCCCTTGAGAAGGTGTTGGTGAGCTGCCTTCTTGAACCGCTGCAGTCCACATGCCGTAGGTTGACTCACAATGTCCAGGATTTTGACCCAGTGACAGTGAAAGAATGGCGATAGATTTCCAAATCAGGATAGTGAGTGATTTGGAGGGGAACTTGCAGGTGGTAGTATTCCCCTTTGTCTGCTGCTCTTCTCCTTCTAGTTCAGAAGTGGCCATCAGTTTGGAAGGTGCTGTCTAAGGAACCTTGGTGAACTTGACTAAATTGTGGATAATTATTCAAGTCAGTGTGAAACATTTTCTGGACAAGATCAGATTGGGATAACAGCAAAAAATTCAACTGAATCGGTTCACTTGATGAGAAACCGAATTCAGCAGCTTATTTCAAATTGCACTCTTTAAAAATGTTTTGTTTTCATTTAATTTATTTAATGTTTAATTGTTTTATAAATTTGGAAGCTGTGGCCACCTTTGTAAATCCATGCCTTTTAATCAGCTTCCATGTGCCAGCTGAAAATGTGCTAGGAAACCTAACGTTTTATATTATCAAAATGGTTTAATGTACCTTTTTCATTCTAGAATTGTACAACCAGAGAACAGACATTTTAATTATAAGATCTGATTACTATTGAATCACACTTTGAAAGATTGCTATTTGATCACACAAATCTAAGATGTTTGCACATTAGGTGTTTCTTAAAAAAGAAATGGAGACTTGCACAGTCCCTGGGCCTTGATTACATATTGGAAAGTCTGTCATGACTGCAGTCAGTGGGAGGCCACATGTTCTTGCCCAGGACCCTCCATTTTCTAAACAAGTGGTCATGGCTGCCCATGTATGTTGGTCAGAGGAATAGGAGATAATATCATGGTCCGTGATGTTAAAAGGTGTTTTTTTCAGAGGGGAGGGGAACTTTCACAGTGGCCTCTTGCCAGAATTCCACACCTCCAGTGTAACTTGAGTTGGCAACATCTATCTGGGTAAGGTTACATATCACAGAGCCCCGGATCAAGGCAAACACTGACCTTGTGAAGCCGCACACTCTGTCAAGGCATAATATAAACATTATTAAAAATCACACAACACCAGGTTATAGTCCAACAGGTTTAATTGGAAGCACTAGTTTTCGGAGCGACGCTCCTTCAGCAGGTGGTTGTGCTTCCAATTAAACCTGTTGGTCTATAACCTGGTGTTGTGTGATTTTTAACTTTGTACACCCTAGTCCAACACTAGTATCTCCAAATCGTGAACATTATTGTGATTCGTGTAAGGGCTCAAGTGTACTGTTAGTGAACTGCTGTTTTCATTCTGACATTCGCCACAGATTATCTACTCGTGTATTTGTCATGGACATTGTAGTAGCTGGAGTTGGGTAGAATGGAGCAATCAGTGAAACAGGGCACCAACATTGCACAGCTTCAAAGCATCACTCAGTGTATGATATCTCTCAAATGGACAACAGGCTGAAAGGAATCCTGCAGCACCTCCTCTTCATTCTTCTATCACCAATAATCCATTAATGTTTCAGAGTGGACGTCGACTGCTAAACTGCTGTGAAATCCTTGAGCATCCTGTAGGGCAGCTTTTAAATTAAGGCAAAGCTGTGTACGGATTTTCTCAGCAGGCTGTTGCTACCGGGGAGAGTGGTCACGTTAAACATAGAACATAGAGGACATAGAACAATACAGCATATCCTGATGAAGGGCTTATGCCCGAAACATCGATTCTCCTGCTCCTTGAATGCTGCCTCACCTGCTGTGCTTTTCCAGCACCACACTCTCAACTCTAATCTCCAGCATCTGCAGTTCTCACTTGCTCCCAACAATACAGCAACACCAGGTTATAGTCCAACAGGTTTAGTTGGAAGCACTTTGGCCCTCAATGTTGTGCTGTCGTTCTATCCTACTAATAACTTTCCATTGTGCACCGCCCTGCCTTGAGTGGAAGTGTGCTTCCTTGAAAACGTGAAAGGTAAAAATCTACATTTCCCTTCAGACATGTATGAAATCATTGATTCCCTAGTGTCACTTACAAGATAGGCATAAGTGTGAAAGATCTGTGCAAGTCAAACACTAGGATAATCCCTGCTGAGTACATTTAACTTTGTTGTTCATATTACAATGCAATGATTTGACTGTGTTTCTGAATGTCACATTTCAAGGATCCCTGACATCTGAGGCTACATGCAGTCAAGCAGTTGGTTGCTTGTGAGATACGAGCAGTGTTTGGTCATTCCAACATCTTTCATTCTCGGCAGATCTGAAGAAGCTGCTCACTTCTCACGGGTGTAGCATAAGCAGATCAGCAGCGAAAATTATACAGTAGCCTATAGCTTAACCGTGCAAACGCATCTAAATTTGAAAAAAAGTTTTTGTTTATGCAGGGATGTGAGCTTTACCCATTTATTGCCCACCTGTAAATGCTTTACTGAAGGTGGTGGTGCGCTGCTTTCTTGAACCTCAGCAGTTTCCATGTGCTGCAGGTACACCCACAATTCTATTCAAGGGATATTGTGGGATTTTGACTCAGTGGTACTGAAAGAACACTGACATACTTCCACGTCAGTATGATGTACAACGTGGAGGGGAACTTGCTTGTGGTGGTCCTCTCATGTAACTACTGCTCTTGGTCTTTCAAACGGAAGTGGTCATGGGTTTGAAAGGTGCTGTCTAAGGAGCCTTAGTGAATTTCAGCTGTTAGTACAAGTAAAACCCTTCATGGTTTGGTCTCTTCATTCAAGCCATTACTATAAATCAAACAGAGTGTCCTTAATCTACGAATGTCCAAATTATGAATGTTGGTACGAATGCGATATCATACATCGTTGTAATTTTTAAAACCTGACATTCAATCATTTCCTGCACTTTGAAACAGTTGTTTTACATTATCCTGCATCGTGTTCTGACTCGTGTGTAAATTGCCTTGCAAACAGACTCCAGAATGGAAACTGTTTGCAAACAGGGAACTGCGTGTAAATAGATGAAGTATTAATCCGTGTCCCTCCACTAGTTACAGTTTGCTGAGCTGAAACTGACCTATTTATCCCTGTTGCTTTGTTTCCTGTTTTTCAGCCAACCTTTTAAGTACACTCATACCAGACATTTAATTAACTGGCCTGTAGTTTCCTGCTGTCTGTCTCCTTCCATTCTTGGAATAAGACATTCTATTTGTGGCTTTCACATTAAGTGGGACCTTGCCAGAACATAGCACCTTCATTATAGTGAATGCATCCCTATTCCCAGCAACTCCTTATGGTAAGATGCTAGAATGCTTACCATCCAGTCTGAAGGACTTAGCAGTCTTTGTTCCCATAAGTTTGTCTGGTACATTTTCTCTGGTGATCATGGTTGATTGATTTTACCTGCATCTGGCACTTACAGCCATCCCTGTTTGGCATAAGATTGTGGCTTCTTCCTGGCATCTTCAGGAAGCAATGCTCTGATGTGAGCCTGTATTAGGATCTCAAGGGGGTAGTCATATGCTCTCTTTTGACTCTTAAGAAAAATTTATAAACTCGTAGGCCAGTGCAATCTTAGGACACTGACATTTCACTGAACATCCTTGTGTCAATGCCATGGGAACAAATATGATGATTTGTTTTAGAATTGCTTATTCTTTCTGGGATGATAACCGCATCCACTTTGCTACTGTCAACTTGAGTGCAAACTGTGCTTGTCGTATTACTACTTGAGCATAACTTGTTGTGTGAAAACTCTTAGAGGGTATTTACACTTGCTGCAATGTCCTGGAAGCCAGCTGGATTTTCCCAGCAGCAGCTTTTAACTGCCTCATGTATTTTGATTCCCCTCTTGCTCCCAACATTGCTAGAGCAATTTGGCTGTTGCTGCCACTGTTTGTCATGTGCTTTTGGTAGCTCGATAGAAGCCTTTGTGCCCTTTAAGTTCCTGTTTTTCCAAGAGTGACTGGGGAGTTGAGGTTCCCTTGCGGTTTTAGCTATCTCCAATTCACCAAAGGCAGCAGGAGAGAAATGCAGGAACCTCTGAATGATTGCAGAAGATGTCACAGTGAGGTAACAGAGTTTCTCTTAGGACACCACGCGATAAGTATAAATCAGTTAAGGCTGATTCCACGGTGTTTGGTGTCCCGAGTCTGAAATTTGTACATGGCCAGCTTTGAACTCAAAGTCCTCAAATGATTGTTTAGGCTGTGCAATAAATTCATTGAACGTGTGTTTCTGAACCATTGTAGTAGAGGAACTTCAGGAGATACAGAACTGTCCATGGCCGAAACAAAACGCAGGTTAGTAATGATTCTTTTTCCCAAAAGTGGAATGAGATAATGATTGATCTTTCAAATGTACATCATGGCCAGGTAAAACAGTACTTTTTGACATTAGCACAATTGCACAGAACCACATATGGATAGTGTCTACTGTCAAGGGTGCCACTGCCTGATGTTTGTTTGTGCATCTCCTTGTAAAGAAATTCCTTTTTTTTTTCTCTGCTGTTAGTACAATTAAAATCTTTTGTGGTTCAAAATAGAAAGGGCATTGTCGAAAATATTTGGAAAACTACAGAAAGGTACATAGGCAAGTCAAATTGAGCACAGGACTAGCACAATGCAGTTTACAACCCCTGAAATCCTTCCTGGAGTTAATGACAGCAGAAGTAACAAATTCATTGTATCTTTAAAAGGTTTGAAAGCTACAGGTAAAAAGTTGAAGGAAAAGGTAATTTGTAAGCATCAAAATGTATAAATCTTGTGAAGTGGAGCTGCTATAATTTTTATTTGCTTATATTAATGTATCATAAACGTGGTTTAAAATCAGAATTCTCATTTAATCATACATGTAACATTGAGAAGTCTCCAGAACACTAAATCATTCATTCATTCATCCATTCATTCATGAATGTTCTGCCCAAAGGCAAATCTTTGTATCGTTGGGAGCACTGATCTTGGATATTAATTTATTTTTGCACCTCATGTATGTAGCTGGTAAATTCACAACTTGCATGTTATTAAGGGACATCCATATTCAGTATAATGGTTGCAGAACCCTTGTTGGCATTTACCAAGACATCCAATTTATTAATTTTTTTAAAAGCTTGGAGGATTTTCTTTTCCAGAAATTACCTGACAGACGAGTGTTCAACTGAACAACATTTACAACAAAACTTGCATCAGATATGGAAAATATTAAAGTGTTGTGTAGGGTTTCACCTTGTACAAAAAGTTAAACTGGTATAATCACCAGATTCCTGCAGATTTAGTTATACATCACCTCAGAGCACCCGAGAAACAACAGATGTTAGACTTGATCGCTTTAAAGTCTTATTGCTTATTTAATTGTCTTTAAAAGGAATGTTTTGAATTAGATTTTTCAAAGAACCATACAAACAAATTAAATGTTTCAACATAACCTATTTCATAGTTTTTTACCAGGAATGTAATCCAGGAATTTAAATTTTGATGGGACTAAAGGCTAGTTCAAGATGTATAAACTGAATTTGTGTACACCTCCAAAATATTCACCTGAATTTCATACAAAGTCAAACGTTAAGAAAATGGATTTTTAAAAAAAATCCTTTATAATAAACCTCAGTTTGAGAGCTACGTAACCCCAATGATCTGAAAATATAATTACATATTGAATAGTAAACAATTCAGTGTTTATTTGAATTCTGAAATATATTCCTTGACACTTCTTTATCTGCTAAGGGCCTGCTGGGAGCTACTTATTTTAATCACCCCTGTTGAGTTAACTCACCATAAGTCTAATGCTCCCAAATAATCAATACAGTTGATAATTAATTTTTATCAGTCTAAGTATGAGATCAATTGTACATGCTTCTTACTACTTTTTTTAAATTTGGTTTGTAACTGCACACATCTATTTCTTTTGTATTTATTTAAAATTAAAAATAAATTAATTGTTTTTAGCCAGTTGATTGATCATGAGTATAATGGAGCGTACTGTGAGATGTCTAACCTATTGTTGTAATCAGTTTCTGAGCTCACTGGTAATACATCTTAACACTCTAAAACTTAATCAATATCAATAAAAATAATGAATTACTAAAGCTAAGACAGTCAGAAACAAATTGGCTTATTTAAAAGAAGTATTTATTGAATTGTATAGAATTCATTATTGATTTCAGTGTTTCACAACCTGTCAGTATTATTTTAAAAATAAACAGGAAACTTAGAAATTCATACGAATTCATAGATATTCTATTCTGATTTAGGGGAATTAATATTGTTTGAGTAAAGCTTGTCTTTGACCAAGGTCATCAGATCATTTTTATTTCAATTTACTGTCTGGTGGTTTTCTACCTGTCTACCTATCTGTCAGCCACAGGAATTGGAACTCATTGTAGATTAAGGCCTTTGACTGTCATTAATCTGTTTCGTCATTTGTTTAATTGTTGGATGGGCAGTGTTGAGTGTGATTATGTGTGTATATATACAGTATATGTCAGATATACAGGAGTACTTCGCAATCGCTTATGCACGTGAAATTTGTACATTTTATAGTTGTTACAGATTTTTCTATGGTGACCTTTTTTACGAGAAATTATTTCCTAAGTTTATCCTGGAAGCTCTGCACAATATTGCAGAAATCAATATAAAGTAAAATGAACTTCTACATGCAAGAAATGTGTGAGGCACAAGTGGCAATCAATAGTGACTGTTACATGCAGCCACCAGATTATTATATGCACAGAGAGGACAGCCAGATTTATAGCAGTTTTAATGTTCAGGCTCCTCACAGCAACAACATTTGCATGGACCAGACCTGGATTGTGAATCAGCCTTCCAGTTACCCTGGAAACGAGTTTCAGAGCGAGTATTATAACATGAACACAAGTATGAACCGCTTTTGCCAGGCTGAATATTTTGATGATCATAAAGATGTTTTTTATCAAGAACAGTCACCATCTTTCTCACCAAGGAAAGGTACAGTGGTATTCTTAGTTTTAGTTTTGATCTTGTGTTTCATCCTGCATATTTAAGCCAACAGCTGAAGTAGCAGTGAATCTCCTGCTGTTTGTGTAGATTTGTCAACTGTGTGGCACCCAAGTTCGTGCTTGGGTTTTGAAACTGCTTTTACTGTGAAACCTTGAAGCAATCCACTCGTCAGTGTATTCTGGTGGAATTGGAAAAGGTGCTGAAATTGCAAAGTAATGTTAAGATCTCTGTAATTATTGACCGTAGAGTAACTTGCTTTTCCATGTCAGCCTAACCGATTCAATTGTATTTGTATAATTTTAATACTTTCTCAACAAGAATATTGCAAAATCATCAAGAGACTGGAAGTATAGTACAACAGTATTTTGTGCTGAAGCAATTGTACAAATTAAATTCGAAAGAGTCTCCTGTATGTCATGAATCACTGTACAAATACTTATTTCTAAGCTAATAGGTGTGGCCTAGAAATTTTCAATATATTTGATTTAATATTCCACCTGAATCAATACTTGCATTCATGGCCACGCAGAGATGGTTAGACTTCTTTTGTGTAGTTTCAATTTCAGACTGGTTGTGTCAATCTGATACAAGTTGATGTAGCATTTGCTTCTGCACAGGGGAGGAATTTCTTTTTATTAAACTGTGTCAGGACACATATGAGGTAAAAGAAAGGACAACTGCACAGTGGCTCAGTGGTTAGCACTGCTGCGTCACAACACCAGGGTCCCAGGTTCAATTCCAGCCTCAAGTGACCGTGTGGAGTTTGCACATTCTCCCCGTGTCTGCGTGGGTTTCCTTCGGGTGCTCCAGTTATCTCCCACAGTCCAGGGATGTGCAGGTTAGATTAATTGGCCATGCTAAATTGCCTGCAGTGTTAGGTGCATTAGTCAGAGGGAAATGGGTCTGGGTGGGTTACTCTTCGGAGGGTGGGTGTGGACTTGTTGAGCCAAAGGGCCTGTTTACACACTGTTGGGAATCTAATCTCCTATCTAGGGGAAAAAAAGCAATATTTTGGTGATGCAAAACTTGTGAATAGGAAAGTATTCAGTATGCCAGGATTCAAGGCACAATCTCTCAGGTTAGAATTTGATAGGAGCAAATGCCAACATTAACTACAAGTTGTTCTGCTATAATGCGCGTTTCGTAAAACATGATTTCTCTGTAACGTGATTGACGAATTTAAAAGCGCAAACTTTTAAAACATGTATTGGCTGTAATGTGATAACACCACCAACACTTTAAGTGCTGTTTCTAAAGTGCAAGAACGCAACCATCGTGTTATAAAAAAAACTGACTCCATCGTGGAATCAAAGGAAAAACAATTGCAGTGGATATTAGTGGTTGAAAGAAGTGATTGTCATTTAAGAGTTTGAAGAGATTAACACTGAAGACTCCCATAAGTATCTCACACTATGTTGATGTCACATGAACATGTGACAGAAATACTTAGGATCACTGAGAAATCAAACCTAAAATCAAGGACGTCCTTGTAGTCTATGTGACAATGTCTATACTATAAATATAATCTGTAACCAGTTACTAACATGGAATAAAGTACTTCTTGTTCAGCATGAGAGCTTCTACTTAGACTAATAAATAGTTTTCCTCCACCACATCAAACCAAGTGAACCCTATAGATTCCTACACAAAGGAAAATAACAGACAACCATGGACAGCACTACATACAACAATGATTACCTAACTCTCAGGCAATTTTGATTTTTTGTCCTGTTCAGTACTGTAAGGGAGCTTTCAAATGAGTCTTGGCTATGGAAACAATGCATAAGAATTAAAATAGTGTTTGACAGTACAGGAGTTGAATATTGATGTAAAAAACACATTTTGCCAATGCTTTTTTTTGTCTTGCGTTAATCAGCACATTTGGCAATAAAATGCAGTTCAAGGGAAAAACTGGCATTTATATTGCATAAATGTTTGTTTTTCCTTTGAATTGGTACTCCTGTGAATTATCCTGGTGAATGCAAGACGAAAAGCTTTGACAAAATCTATCTTTTTCATCAATATTTTAAGTATAGAGTGAATTTGCTTTGTAGAGAATTAAGATTAGGCATAGATAAAAGCAACATTCCAGACAAAAGAGGAAACTGAGCATTCAGAAAATAGCTCTAACAACTGAAGAGATATAGATGGTGAACAATTTAAGAACTGCTGGATAGTAAAAGATCAATACTGAGCTAGTTCACTTTCTACTATCCTGTAATTGCTAACTACAATGGTATTTGAGTAGTTGACTACATATCATTCAGTTTTCTATCATTTTTTAAAAATTTGACAGAAGAGCCAGAGATGAGATGAGAACTATTTTTCCGAATACAACACATTTCTATGCCAAAGGTATTCATGCCAGCTTCATTGAGGCCAGTGACTAGGAAGGCATGTTTTCTACCAAGTCTTCACACTCTTACCGTTTCTGAGTAGTTCATCTTGTGTATTAATACAGCTAGGTGAGGAGAGGAAAATTGAGTCACCCCCTTTTTTAACTGACACTCAGGTTGGTGCAACAAATATTATTACTTGCTTAGCTCTCACCTGTCTCATTTCAATTAGTGTAATTAACAAGATCAAAGTGAAAGAGCCAAATGACAAGGGTTTTCTTGAGTGAAAGAAAGAAAACTATCTACTAACCCAAAAAAATAAAAACAAGACGTCAAGCTCGGTTAATAAGTTTATAAAGGAGAAGGTGGTACAGACAGGAAGAAGAGACTAGCACAACATTAAGAAAAATGTCCTTAGAGTCTTTGAGGTGTTATACTTTAAACTTAGTTGTTGAAGTATTGATCCATATGTAATAACAGTAATGGAGTTTATAGAAGTTGAATTCTTGGTGAATGATTGTTGTCCCAGGCTGCCTTTTCACTGGGCACTGACTACAAGATTGAGACAGACCAGGAGAGAGAGAGAGGGAGAGAGAGACTTGCAGCATCGTGTTATCATTTTTTTTCATTTGCTGTTTTACTGTTCAAATGCTGTTAGCTAAATTCCAGCTGCTTTGTGGATTCCAGTAACTGACGTCAGTATTTTTAAATTCAAGGATCTGTAGACAACTTTCATCCTGATATTTAGTTTTCAGAAAGTGAGAATAAACTGGAAGGTACAGATCAGACTTTCAAGGTCTCTATAATGGTTTTAATCTTGGCTTGGATCTGATCCTAGAGTAAAAAGTGAGGTCTGCAGATGCTGGAGATCAGAGCTGAAAATGTGTTGCTGGTTAAAGCGCAGCAGGTCAGGCAGCATCCAAGGAACAGGAAATTCAACGTTTCGGGCAAAAGCCCTTCCTGATGAAGAGCTTTTGCCCGAAACGTTGAATTTCCTGTTCCTTGGATGCTGCCTGACCTGCTGCGCTTTAACCAGCAACACGTTTTCAGCTTGGATCTGATCCTATTCTAGCTCATGGGTTCATGAGCTAGATTCCATCTGATCAGGTGTTTCCAGCAGCATTTTAGAACAGTATTTGTCTTTTTAAAAAGTCACTTTAGTCCCTGAAGATCGCAGTTATAAAATTAGATGATGAAAGTTGAATATCAATAACACATGCTACTGTTTTTTTTAATAGTATGAATCATCAACCGTATAAAACGTATATTGAGGGTTAGCAGTAATAATGCAATATCAAATCAGTTGGTAGGAAGAATGGCAGGGAAATGATTTACGTATCATTATTGATTAACTGCAACAACTTATATTTAAAAGGACTTTATACTCCAGTGAAATGCCTTTAGTTATATTAATCTGACAAAAATTGGCATCAATTCCAAGATGGAAGTATGAGGGCAGGTGACATAAAGCTTGGTCAAATTAGTCATTTTTAACATAACCATAAGTCCAGAGCTTTGGTGCCTGAATAACTGAGGAACAGCTGCTAATATGGGACTGAAGGAATTGGCAGAGAAAAAAACAGGATAGAAACAACAACGAGGGTAGTGCTGAAGGATATTACAATGTTGAGTCAATAAGCACAGGGGTGACAGGTGAATAAGATTTGAGATGAATTAGGATAAGATACAGGTAGTAGATCAAGGTAAACTTTCTTTATTAAACTATTATATTTAATGTCAGCTCTTTCATTTGAATTGCTGTTTACTTTTATCATAAAGCATGCAAATGAGCAATCTTATCTTGTTTCATGCTAGCCCCTTTTTAATCCTGTGGTAGGAACAGGAACCTGACTGGAGATTCAGAAATGGAGTTGTGGTAAACAGGAGCAGACATTTGGGTCGTTCGAACAGGAAAGGGAGATTGGAATCAGGCCTGTAGTTTATACCAGAAGAAAAGCATTTTTGAGGAGGAGATGTGATGACCATTTTGAAAAGCCTAGGGATGACCAGTTTGAGGACCAAACCACCCGTAATTACCCAGCGTTGGACTCAATGCTATTGATCTTAAGTCCATACAGGAGTTCTTGGTTCACAAACAAGAGTCAGGGGTAATGCTTTTAACATTCCTGTGGCTATGAAAAGGGGAAGCTTTTCCTGTTGCCTGTCTACTGACCTCTGCTGGAAAGACAAACGCAAACATTAAAATGTATTGCACAGAAAGTTGGTTCAGGCCTTGTATATCTGCCAGCTTCAAAACAACCTCATCTGCTCCAGTCCTGAGTCTGGATCCCTGAAGGTTACTGCCCTTGAAGTGCATTTCCAAGTTTTGTTAAATGTGATGAGGATTTCTGTCTTCACTATCTCTTCAAGCACTGAGTTCCAGATACCTGCCATCTTTTGGATGAAAGTTTATCCTCAACTCACCACTTTTCCTAGAAATATCTGATTTAGATAGGATTGAGTTTTTCCTTACTGCTTGGCAGCTGAATCTGACCAGGCTCACTCATAAGTAATGAACAATTGAGTAAGGTGCTGAGATGTGACAGCCTCTCTCAGAATTATACTGTGTAACAGAGAGGTGTGGGTGGGAGATCTACCCTTTTGTATAAGACCAGAAATCCTATTTGATGCCCTGATAAGAGGGAAATCATGGGGAGAAGAACAAATAAACTAACTATCATAATGATGTTCTTCATTCCACTCTTCTCAAGGCTAATCTGTATAGATCTGAAGTGATTAGCAGACCCAGAGTCAGCGCAATATTTGTTCTTAAACAAGTAAGCATTGTTCAACTTCTATTTAACCTGAGTTTGACAGCATCATTTCAATGCAAATGATGAAACCTGGAACAAAAACAGCATAGCTGAAACAGACCAGTTGATATTTGTGATGAAGGTTTTCCACAGGAAATATTAACTTGTATTTTTCCAGATGCTCATTGGTCTGCGTGTTTTCTGTTTGTAACAATATATAGCCAAAGTAAAGGCTGCAGCACGTGGCATATCTTCACCACAAGGAACCAAGCTGAAATTGTATGAATTCATTTTACAAACAACTTTTGCAGCTAACGAGGGAGATCTTTTCTGGATTAGTTGTTGTTAGTTTCTGGAATGGTGCCTTTATTGATGCAGATTTACAAACTCTCCATTTAACAGATTTGCTCCCTAGTTTTAGCTGAGCTACAGGTTTATAAAAATTGTACACCTTGTAAATTTTCCAACAGGTATTCTCATTGGGCTTTAGTAATCATTTTGTATGTTGCAGTCAGACTTTTATAACACTGAGCTATTTCTGCTTGTGTTTTAACTTTCAGGTTATATACCAAGCTATCTGGACAAAGATGAACTTTGTGTTGTGTGTAGTGACAAAGCCACAGGCTATCACTATCGTTGTATCACTTGCGAAGGGTGTAAGGTAAGTACATTGGGGTCACCTAATGCTTCATAAACATTGGTTTGTAATTGAGTCCAGGTAAGGCTGACTCTCCTTTGCATAAAGTTAAAAATCACGCAACACTAGATCATAGTCCAACAGGTTTATCTAGATGTGCTAGCTTTCTTGTCCTGCATATACAATTTACAGCAGAAAATGAAAAAGCAGAGTTGTCCATGGCATAGTCTCCTCTGATGGCCATTCTCCCATTTCCTCTTTTTCTTCAGACAACACAAATGGAACAGGTTTCCTGGAGGGGCATCATTTTCACAAATAGAAGACCAAATCAAAATATTACAATGTCAGAGAGTGTTGTTTGAGAGTTCATACTGCTATGATTGGTATTCCACACAAAAAGATTAACAAAGAATCCTTCATAATCATGAACATTTATAGTGCCTTACTTTAAATTATTTCCAGACTGACTGTAGCCTTCAGCAGCCCTGAACATACATATTCTGTATCATGTTATTAAACCATTAAACAGCTAGCATAGAAAATTACCAGTGGCTCAGATATTGCTACATAACACTGACGAGGTTGTCAGCAAGGTTTCAGGGGTAAAACTGACAACCATTTCTGGTGTTGACATATGCGTAGAAAGGGGAGAAATATTTTATTAAGATTCGCAGTCATATAGGACTAAATTTAAGACTTTAAAGAGTTTGCTTGAGTAAAAACACTGTTTCCACGTTTTATGGGGCACAAACCTATTTGGACAGCAGAGTTGAGAATGAATTTAAAGATAACACACTCGAGGACTTTGGAGATGAAAAGACATCCGAGATAGATGGACGTCTGGAGCACAGAGTGAATGTGAAAGAGTGCTTTGTTCACAGTATGCTAAACCAGTGACATTGATTCCGATTGGAAAATAGGTGCTGCTTTAATTTTCCAGCAGTAATTAGCGAAGTTTATTATTTTGCCTCTAGACTAAAAACACTGTGACACGGCTTAATCTTACTAAATGAGTACCTTAAAACAGATAAGTCACTTAATTATCAAAACTAAAGCAATTCATTCAATTAAAATTGAATAAACTAATTGCCTAATCAAATAAATAAACCAGATTGGATAGACATGGCTGGCATGAATTAATGAAGAGTTTTGCAATTCCGGTCAGTGTCTGCAGTTCGTGCAGTACTAGAAGTAGGAGCAATAGTAACTGTGGCTCCTCAAGCCTGCTTTATCATTCAGTATGATCGTGGTTAATCTACAGTCTCAACTTCATTTTCACACCAACTGTACAGATCCCTATCATAAACTTGTGGCTTCGTGTGCTACATTCCTCACTAAGGGAAAAGCCTCCATGTCCATCCTGCTAAGCCCTTCAGATTTTTTAAAAATTCACTCATGGGACGTTGGTGTTGCTGGTTGACCAGCATTAATTGCCTGTCCCTAGTTGCCCTTGAGAAGGTGTTGATTAGCTGCCTTCTTGAACCGCTGCACTATGGGTTGACCCACAATGCCATTAGGGAGGGGATTCCAGGATTTTGACCCAGAGACAGCGAAGGATTGGTGATATATTTCCCACTCAAGATGGGGAGTGGCTTGGTAGGAAACATGCAAGTGGTGGTGTTCCCATGTATCCGCTACCCTTGTCCTTCTAGATGGAAGTGGTCATGGACAAAAGCAGAAGTTGCTGGAGTGGATGTTTGTGGATGTGATGCTAGTCAAGCAGGCTGATTTGTCCTGAATAGTGTCGAGCTTCTTGAGTGTTATGAGAGCTGCACTTGTCCAGGCATGTGGGGAGTATTCCATCACACTCATGAAAAGTGCCTTGTAGATGATGGACAGGCTTTAGGGAGTCGAAAGGTGAGCTGCTCACTGCAGTATTCCGAGCCTCTGGCCTGCTCTTGTAACCACTGAATTTATATGGTGAGTCCAGTTGAGTTTGTAGTCAATGGTAACCCCCAAGGATGTTGATGGTCAGGGATTCAGTGATGGTAACACCATTGAATGTGAAGGGGTGGTGGTTAGATCAGCTCATATTGGACACCGCCATTCCCTGCATTTATCTGATTTGAACACTATTTGCCACTTGTCAGCCCAAGCATGGATATTATCCAGATCTTATTGCATTTCAACACGGACTACTTCAGTGTCTGAGGAGTCACAAGGGTGCTGAACAATCGTCAGTGACCATCCCCACTTCTGATCTGATGATGGAGGAAGGTCATTGATGAAGCAGCTGAAGATGGTTGAGCCCAGGATACTACCCTGAGGAACACCTGCAGAGATGTCCTAGAGCTGAGATGACTGACCTCTAACAACCACAACCATCTTCTTATGTGCCAGATATGACTTCAACCAGCGGAGATTTTATGCCTTGATTTCCATTGATTGCAGTTTTGCCAGGGGCCCTTGATGCTACCCTCCGCCAAATACAGCCTTGATGTCAAGGGCTGGCACTCTCGCCTCACCTCTGGAATTCAGCTCTTGTCCATGATGGAACCAAAGCGGTAATGAGGTCAGGAGCTGGGTGGCCTGGTACAGCCCAAACTCGGCATCATTGAGCAGGTTATTACTGAGCAGGTGCTGTGTGATAGCACTGTTGATGCCACCTTCCATCACTTTACTGATGATCAAGAGTAGGCTGGGGCAGTAATTGGCCTGTTTGGATTTCTCCTGCCTTTTGTGTACACGGCAATTTTCGGGTGTTGCCAGTGTCGTAACCGTTACTGAAGAGCTTGGCTGGAGGAGCAGCAAGTTCTGGAGCACAGATCTTCAGAACTACTGCTGGAATGTTTCCAGGACTCACAGACATTTCTTTCTTGTCTGTTTCAATGAGATCACCTCTTATTTTTTTCTAAACCCCAGATTGTATGGACCCAATTTATTCAGCCCCTTTATCCAGCAACAACCCAATCACTGAGGAACAAATCTCGGTGAGCATTTACTATTGCTGGCTCCAGTGCAAGTATGTCATCCCTTAAATAGGAAGAAATAAAAATGCACACACTACTTCAGGTGTATTCTCGCCAAAGCCTGTACTTTTGTAGCAAATCTTTGTTGTTCTTCTATTCCAGTCCTCTTTTAATAAAAGCCATTGAGCCATGTGTCTTCTTAAGTGCTTGTTACACCTTCAAACTAACTTTGTGATCCTTACACAAGTCCTTCTGAACATCAGTGTTTAGAAATGTGTTTTTTTTTCTAAGCTATACAGTAAGCCCACACTTAAAATTGTGGAAAATGCAGCTTTAAGTGAAACAGCTTTTAAATGGATTAGGTGTTCCCAAACAAATCAATGCTAAAACCAGTGTTAGGTTCCTTGGGATATTGTCTGTCTTAAATAAAACATTTCAGATAGTGTACATGTGTAGCACTGTGCATTCCTCACTGAAATAACTTACAAGATCAACTGCACCACCAAATATAAAATACAATACGGGTGTGCAATTAAAAATGCACTCACCATCTGGATTTTTAGATTGACCGGACTCTATCTAGTGGCATGAGTTGGTTAGTGCAGCTATCTACTAGACACCGTACACTGACTAATTTCTGAGACTAGATAAGAGTCCAGGGGCTTGTATGCTAAGAAATGGATGAAGCCAGGAGAAACAAAAACACAAGGACATAAGGTAACAGTACAGGAGATGGAGCATGAAGGAGTGGCTGGGCTCAATGAGCAAGGACAGGTGGAAAGTCCAACAAAAGGTGGGGAGGCGAACAACAGGAGACAAGACAGAAAGCAAGTCTGACAGCTGAGCATTACCCAGGGTGGAAAGTGGGACTACGGCTGGAAGTGGAAATGCTGGGAGAAAGGTGATTGGAGCAGGCCACAGTACTGGAGGTTAGCACATAACACTACAGTAAAACTAGCAACATTTAGCAGTTGTACTAAATTAGATTAACTCCAGGAAGGGTGAGAGAAGTTGGCACCTAGGGCAGGAGTCTTTTGTGGATGTACCCATTTCAAACAGGTATGCTGTTTTGGAAAATGTAGGGGGTGATGGATTCTCAGGGGAACGTAGCGCAAACAGCCAAGTTTCTGGTATTGAGACTGGCTCTAATGCAACGAGGGGTACGTCGGCTTCCAAGAGATCAATTGTGTTCGGGGATTCTATAGTCCGAGGTACAGACAGACGTTTCTGTGGCCAGCAGAGAAAAAGCAGAATGGTGTGTTGTTTCCCTGGTGCCAGGATCAAGGATGTCTCAGAGAGGGTGCAGAATGTTCTCACGGGGGAGAGGGGCCAGCACGAGGTCATTATCCACATTGGAACCAACGACATTGGAAGGGAAATGGTTGAGACTCTGAAGGGAGATGACAGAAAGTTAGGCAGAAACTTAAAAAGGAGGTCCCCAAGGGTAGTAATATCTGGATTACTCCCAGTGCTATGAGCTAGTGAGGGCAGGAATAGGAGGATAGAGCAGATGAATGCATGGCTGAGGAGCTGGTGTATGGGAGAAGGATTCACATTTTTGGACCATTGGAATCTCTTTTGGGGTAGAAGTGACCTGTACAAGAAGGATGGAGTGCACCTAAATTGGAAGGGGACTAATATACTGGCAGGGAAATTTGCTAGAACTGCTTGGGAAGATTTAAATTAGTAAGGTGGGGGGGTGGGACCCAGGGAGATAATGAGGAAAGAGATCAATCTGCGACGGGTCCAGTTGAGAACAGAAGCGAGTCAAACAATCAGGACAGGCAGGGACTAGGTAGGACTAATAAATTAAACTGCATTTATTTCAATGCAAGGGGCCTTACAGGGAAGGCAGATGAACTCAGGGCATGGTTAGGAACATGGGACTGGGATATCATAGCAATTACGGAAACATGGCTCAGGGATGGGCGGGACTGGCAGCTTAATGTTCCACGATACAAATGCTACAGGAAGGATAGAAAGGGAGGCAAGAGAGGAGGGGGAGTGGCATTTTTGATAAGGGATAGAATTACAGCTGTGGATATTCCCGGAAATACATCCAGGGAAGTTATTTTGGTGGAACTGAGAAATAAGAAAGGGATAATCACTTTATTGGGATTGTATTATAGACCCCCCAATAGTCAGAGGGAAATTGAGAAACAAACTTGTAAGGAGATCTCAGATATCTGTCAGAATAATATGGTGGTTATGGTAGGGGATTTTAACTTTCCAAACATCGACTGGGACTGCCATAGTGTTAAGGGTTTAAATGGAGAGGAATTTGTTAAGTGTGTACAAGACAATTTTCTGATTCAGTATGTGGATGTACCTACTAGAGAAGGTGCAAAACTTGACCTACTCTTGGGAAATAAGGCAGGGCAGGTGACTGAGGTGTCAGTGGGGGAGCACTTTGGGCCAGCAACCATAATTCTATTTGTTTTAAAGTAGTGATGGAAAAGGATAGACCAGATCTAAAAGTTGAAGTTCTAAATTGGAGAAAGGCCAATTTTGACGGTACTAGGCAAGAACTTTCGAAAGCTGATTGGGGGCAGATGTTCGCAGGTAAAGGGACGGCTGGAAAATGGGAACCCTTTAGAAATAAGATAACGAGAATCCAGAGAAAGTATATTCCTGTCAGGATGAAATGAAAGACTGGTAGGTATAGGGAATGCTGGATGACTAAAGAAATTGAAGGCTGTTAAGAAAAGGAAGGAAGTATATGTCAGGTATATACAGGATAGGTCGAGTGAATCCTTAGAAGAATCCTGAAAAGAAAGTAGGAGTATACTTAAGAGGGAAATCAGGAAGGCAAAACGGGGACATGAGATAGCTTTGGCAAATAGAATTAAGGAGAATCCAAAGGGTTTTTACAAATATATTAAGGACAGAAGGGTAACTAGGGAAAGAATAGGGCCCCTCAAAGATCAGCAAGGCGGCCTTTGTGTGGAGCCACAGAAAATAGGGGAGATACTAAATGAATATTTTGCATCAGTATTTACTGTGGAAAAGGATATGGGAGATATAGACTGTAGGGAAATAGATGGTGACATATTGCAAAATGTCCAGATTACAGAGGAGGAAGTTCTGGATGTTTTGAATCGGTTAAAAGTGGATAAGTCCCCAGGACCTGATCAGGTGTACCCTAGAACTCTGTGGGAAGCTAGAGAACTGATTGCTGGGTTGCTTGCTGAGATATTTGTATCATCTATAGTCACAGGTAAGGTGCTGGAAGACTGGAGGTTGGCAAATGTGGTGCCACTGTTTAAGAAGGGCGGTAAAGACAAGCCAGGGAAATATAGACCGGTGAGCCTGACCTCAGTGGTGGGCAAGTTGTTGGAGGGAATCCTGAGGGACAGGATGTACATGTATTTGGAAAAGCACGGTCTGATTCGGGATAGTCAACATGGCTTTGTGCATGGGAAATCATGTTTCACAAAGTTGATTGAGTTTTTTGAAGAAGTAACAAAGAAGATTGATGAGGGCAGAGCAGTAGATGTGATCTACATGGACTTCAGTAAGGCATTCGACAAGGTTCCCCATGGGAGACTGATTAGTGAGGTTAGATATCATGGAATACAGGGAGAACTAGCCACTTGGATACAGAACTGGCTCAAAGGTAGAAGACAGAAGGTGGTGGTGGAGGGTTGTTTTTCAGACTGGAGGCCTGTGACCAGTGGAATGCTACAAAGATCGGTGCTGGGCCCTCTACTTTTTGTCATTTACATAAATGATTTAGATGCGAGCATAAGAGGTACAGTTAGTAAGTTTGCAGATGACACCAAAATTGGAGGTGTAGTGGACAGCGAAGAGGGTTACCTCAGATTACAACAGGATCTGGACCAGATGGGCCAATGGGCTGCGAAGTGGCAGATGGAGTTTAATTCAGATAAATGCGAGGTGCTGCATTTTGGGAAAGCAAATCTGAGTAGGACTTATACACTTAATGGTAAGGTTCTAGGGAGTGTTGCTGAACAAAGAGACCTTGGAGTGCAGGTTCATAGCTCCTTGAAAGTGGAGTCACAGGTAGAAAGGATAGTGAAGAAGGTGTTTGGTATGCTTCCTTTATTGGTCAGAGTATTGACTCCAGGAGTTAGGAGGTCATGTCGCGGCTGTACAGGACATTGGTTAGGCCACTGTTGGAATATTGCGCGCAATTCTGGTCTTCCTATCAGAAAGATGTTGTGAAACTTAAAAGGGTTCAGAAAAGATTTGCAAGGATGTTGCCAGGGTTGGAGGGTCTGAGCCATAGGGAGAGGCTGAAAAAGGCGGGGGCTGTTTTCCCTGGAGCGTCGGAGGCTGAGGGGTGACCTTATAGAGGTTTACAAAGTTATGAGGAGCATGGATAGGGTAAATAGACAAAGTCTTTTCTCTGGGGTTGGGGAGTCCAGAACAAGAGGGCATAGGTTTAGGGTGAGAGGGAAAAGATACAAAAGAGACCTAAGGGGCAACTTTCTCACGCAGCGGATGGTATGTGTATGGATTGAGCTGGCAGAGGAAGTGGTGGAGGCTGGTACAATTACAACATTTAAGAGACATTTGAATGGGTATATGAATAGGAAGGGTTTGGAGGGATATGGGCCGGGTGCTGGCAGGTGGGACTAGATTGGATTGGGATATCTGGTCGGCACGGACAGGTTGGACTTGAAGGGTCTGTTTACATGCTGTACATCTCTATGACTCTATGCTTTATTAAGACTGTAAGACAAAAGAAATAGAAGCAGAATGAGGCCATCTGGCCCATTGAGTCTGTTCCATCATGAAGAATCTATCCATCTCTGGCTTAAATGTACTCGATGACTTGGCATCCATAGCCTTGTGCAGCAATGAGTTCAACAGATTAACCACCTTCTAGCTGAAGGAATTCCTCCTCATCTCTGTTCTAAAGGGTCATCCCCTCACTCTGAGGCTGTGCCCTCGAGTCCTAGTCTTTCCTGCTAGTGAAAACATCTTCTCCGTGTCCACTCTATCCAGGCCCCTCATAATTCTCTAAGTTTCAATCAACCTTCCAAACTTCACTGAGTAAGACGCAAATGCCACAACCCCTCCTCATGTGACAAGCCCTTCATTCCTGTGATCTTTCTTATAAAGCTCATTTGGACCACCACCCTAGGTATGGAGCCCAACGCTGCTCACAGTATTCCACATATGATCCGAGCCTTATACAATCTCAGCAGTATATTTCTGCTTTTGTATTCTCGTCTTCTTGAAATGAATGCTGGCATTGCATTTGCCTTCGTAACCATTAACTGACCTGCATGTTAACCTCCAGAGAATCCTGAACTAGGATTCCCAAGCACCTCTGTGCTTCAGATTTCGAAAGAATTTCCCAATTTAGAAAATAGTTTACACCACTTTTTCCACCAAAGTGCATAACATCACACTTTCCCATGTTGTATTCTACTTGCCAGTCCTTTTCCCACTCTCCTAGCCTGTCCAAGTACTTCTGCAGTCTCCCAGCTATCTGTCCCTCCACCTACCTTTGTGTCATCTGCAAACATTGCAACAAAAGCCTGAGTTCTTCCATCGAGATCATTGCTGCATACAGGGGAACCTCGATTTTCTGAATGAGATGGGCAGGCACTGTTTTGTTCGGATAATCGATTATTTGGTTAATCTATTAAATTCCTTTCCTCTGGGGCTCAGAGTTTTTAAAGTCTGCTCCCCGTTCAGAAGACTGCAGCAGCACAGTGCACGAGACACCGTCATCCCAACCCCATCCGACACCGCCCCATGCCCCAACACTGCCCGGCCCAAACACCGCGCAACACCGCCCGTCTGCCCCAAACACCGAACAACACCGCCCCCTGCCCACAACACCGTGCAACGCCGACCCCTGCCCACAACACCGTGCAACACTCCCTCCCTGCCCCCAACACTGTGCAACACCGCCCCCAGACCCCAAACACCGTGCAACACTCCCTGCCCGCCCCCAACACCATGCAACACCGCCCCCTGCCACCAACACCGTGCAACACCGCCCCCTGCCCCCAACACTGTGCAACACTGCCCCCTGCCCCCAACACCGTGCAACACCGCCCCCTGCCACCAACACCGTGCAACACTGCCCCCTGCCCCCAACACTGTGCAACACCAACCCCTGCCCCCAACACCGTGCAACACCAACCCCTGCCCCCAACACTGTGCAACACTGCCCCCTGCCCCCAACACTGTGCAACACTGCCCCCTGTCCCCAACACCGTGCAACACCGCCCCCTGCCCCAACACCATGCAACACCGCCCCCTGCCCCCAACACTGTGCAACACTGCCCCCTGCCCCCAACACTGTGCAACACTGCCCCCTGCCCCCAACACCATGCAACACCGCCCCCTGCCAACAACACCGTGCAACACTGCCCCCTGCCACCAACACTGTGCAACACCAACCCCTGTCCCCAACACTGTGCAACACCACCCCCTGCCCCCAACACCGTGCAACACCGCCCCCTGCCACCAACACTGTGCAACACCAACCCCTGTCCCCAACACCGTGCAACACCGCCACCTGCCCCCAACACTGTGAAACACGGCCCACTGTCTCCGACACCGTGCAACACCACCCGCCGCCACCAACACATGCAACACCACACCCGCCAACAACACCGTGCAACACCGCCCCCTGCCCCCAACACTGTGCAACACCGCCCCCTGCCCCCAACACTGTGCAACACCGCCCCCTGCCCCCATCACTGTGCAACACCACCCGCTGCCACCAACACCATGCACCACCCCCTGCCCACAACACCGTGCAACACTCCTTCTCCGCCCCCAATGCTGTGCAACACCGCCCCCTGCCCCCAACATAGTGCAACACCACCTCCTACCCCCAACACCGTGCAGCACCACCCCCTTCAACCAACACTGTGCAACACCGCCACGTGCCCCCAACACCGTGAAACATCACCCCCTGCTCACAACATCGTGCAACACTGCCCCTGCCCCCAGCACTGTGCAACACCGCCCCTGCCTCCAACACTGTGCAACACCGCCCCCTGTCACCAACACTGCAACACTGCCCCCTGCTCCCAACACTGTGCAACACCGCCCCTGCCTCCAACACTGTGCAACACCGCCCCCTGTCACCAACACTGCAACACTGCCCCCTGCTCCCAACACTGTACAACACCGCCCCCTGCCCCCAACACTGTGCAACAACGCCCCCTGCCCACAACACTGCAACACCGCCCCCTGCCCACAACACCGTGAAACATCACCCCCTGCTCACAACATCGTGCAACACCACCCCTGCCTCCAACACTGTGCAACACCGACCCCTGCCCCCAACACCGTGTAACACCGACCCCTGCCCCCAACACTGTGCAACACCGACCCCTGCCCCCAACACCGTGTAACACCGACCCCTGCCCCCAACACTGTGCAACACCGACCCCTGCCCCCAACACCGTGTAACACCGACCCCTGCCCCCAACACTGTGCAACACCGAACCCTGCTCCCAACTCCGTGCAATACCACCTCTTCCCCCAACACGTGCAACACCGCCCCCGCCACCAACACCGTGCAACATCGCCCCCCTGCCCCCGACAATGTGCAACACCGGCCCCTGCCCCCAACATCGTGCAACACAGCCCCAGCCTCCACTATCGTGCAACACCACACCCTGCCCCCAATGCTGTCCAACACCGCCCCCCTGCCCCCATCATCATGCAACACTGTCCCCCTGCCCCAACACTACAACACCACCCCCACCCCCAACACCGTGCAACCCTGCCCCCTGCCACCAGCACCGTGCAACACCGCCCCCTGCCCCCAACACTGTGCAACACCACCCCCACCCCCAACACCGTGCAACAACTGCCCCCTGCCACCAGCACCGTGCAACACTGCCCCCTGCCCCCAACACTGTGCAACACTGCCCCCGCCCCCAACACCGTGCAACACTGCCCCCTGCCCCTAACATCGTGCAACACCGACCCTGCCCCAACACTGCAACACCACCCCCCACCCCCAACACCGTGCAACACTGCCCCCTGCCACCAGCACCATGCAACACCGCCCCCTGCCCCCAACACTGTGCAACACCACCCCACCCCAAACACCGAACAACACCGCCCCCTGCCCACAGCCCCCTGCCCACAACACCGTGCAACACTCCCTCCCTGCCCCCAACACCGTGCAACACTCCCTGCCCGCCCCCAACACCATGCAACACCGCCCCCTGCCACCAACACCGTGCAGCACCGCCCCCTGCCCCCAACACTGTGCAACACCGCCCCCTGCCCCCAACACTGTGCAACACTGCCCCCTGCCCCCAACACTGTGCAACACTGCCCCCTGCCCCCAACACCATGCAACACCGCCCCCTGCCAACAACACCGTGCAACACTGCCCCCTGCCACCAACACTGTGCAACACCAACCCCTGTCCCCAGCACTGTGCAACACCGCCCCCCTGCCCCCGACAATGTGCAACACCGGCCCCTGCCCCCAACATCGTGCAACACAGCCCCAGCCTCCACCATCGTGCAACACCACGCCCTGCCCCCAATGCTGTCCAACACCGCCCCCCTGCCCCCATCATCATGCAACACTGTCCCCCTGCCCCAACACTGCAACACCACCCCCCACCCCCAACACCGTGCAACACTGCCCCCTGCCACCAGCACCGTGCAACACCGCCCCCTGCCCCCAACACTGTGCAACACCACCCCCACCCCCAACACCGTGCAACAACTGCCCCCTGCCACCAGCACCGTGCAACACCGCCCCCTGCCCCCAACACCGTGCAACACTGCCCCCTGCCCACAACACCGTGCAACACTGCCCCCTGCCCCTAACATCGTGCAACACCGCCCCCTGCCCCTAACATCGTGCAACACCGACCCTGCCACCATCACTGTGCAACACCGCCCCCCAACCCCAATACTGTGCCACACCGGCCCCTGCCCCCAACATCGTGCAACACCGTCCCCCAAACGCAACAACGTGCAACACCACTCCTAGCCCCTAACACCGCCCCCCCAACACCAATACTGCTGCCAGCCCCCAATACCGTGCAACATCGCCCCCCGGCTCCCAATACCGTGCAACACCACCCCTCTGCAACACTAAACCCCTGCTCCCAACACTGTACAACACCGCCCCTACCCCCAACACTGTGTAACATTGCCCCTCTGCCCCCAACACCGTGCAACACTGCTCCCGACCCCGAATACTGCAACACCTGACCCTGCCCTCAACACCGGGCAACACCGCCTCCAGCACCTAACACCGCCCCAACCCCAACACTGCCGCCAGCCCCCAATACCGTGCAACACTGCCGTCCTGCCCCCAACATCGTGCAATACCGCGCCCCGCCCCCAACACCGCCCTCACCCCCAACAATGTGCAACACCATGCCCCGCCCCCAACACTGTGCAACACTGCCCCCTGGTCCCAACACCTCCCTGTGCCCCCAACATCGTGCTATACCGCCTCCCCAGCCCCGAACACTGTGCAACACCGCCCCCTACACCCAACACCGTGCCACACCGCCCCCGCCCCCAACACCGTGCCACACCGCCCCCTGCCCACAACACTGTGCAACACCTCCCCTTGCCCCCAACATTCTGCAACACCTCCCCCTGCCCCCATCACTCTGCAACACCTCCCCCTGCCCCCAACACTCTGCAACACCACCCCCTGCCCCCAACACTCTGCTACACCAACCCCTGCCACCAACACTGTGCAACACCGCCCCGTGCCCCCAACACCGCCCCCTGCCCCCAACACCGTGCAACACCGCCCCCTGCCTGCAACACCGTCCCCCGGCCCCGAACACAGTACAATACCGCCCACCCCGTCCCCCAACACGGCTCCACACCCCCAACACGGCTCCCCACCCCCAACACGGCTCCCCACCCCCAACACGGCCCCCCACCCCCAACACGGCTCCCCGCCCCCAACACCACTCCCCGCCCCCAACACCGCTCCCCGCCCCCAACACCGCCTCCCTCAACACCACCCAGCTCCACCAACACGGCTCCCCGCCCCCAACACTGTCCCCCCGCCACCAACACCGTGCAAAACCACCCCCCGCACCCCTAACACCACTCCCTGCCCCCAACACTTCTCCCCCCCCGCATCCCCAACACCGCTCCCTGCCCCTAACACTGTCCCCCTGCCCCCAACACTGCTCCCTGCCCCCAACACAGTGCAAAACCGCCCCCCCCGCACCCCCAACACCGTTCAACACCGTCCCCTATACCCCCAACACTGCTCCCTGCCCCCAACACTGTCCCTCACCCCCAACACCATGCAACACCGCACCCCCACCCCCACCACTATGCAACACCGTTCCCCCAACCGCACCACCGTGCAACACTGCTCCCCAACCCCAACACCGTGCAACGCTGCCCCCCAACCCCACCACTGTGCAACACGGCCCGCTTCCCCAACACTGTTCAACACCATCCCCTACACCCCCAACACCGCTCCCTGCCCCCAACACTGTCCCTCACCCCTAACACCATGCAACAACACACCTCCACCCCCACCACTATGCAACACTGCCCCCCCCCACCCCAACACCGTGCAACACTGCACCCCAACCCCAACACCGTGCAATACTGCATCCCAAACCCCAACACTGCGCAATACAACCCCCTGCCACCAACACTGCCCCCTGCCCCCAACAATGTGCAACACCATCCCCTGTCCCCAATACTGTGCAACACCTGTCCCGTCCCCAACACTGTGCAACACCGCCCCCCGCCCCCAACACCGTGCAACACCGCCCCCTTCCCCCAACACCGTGCAACACCGCCCCCTGCCACCAACACCGTGCAACACCGCCCCCTGCCCCCAACACCGTGCAACACATGCCCCTGCCCCCAACACTGTGCAACACCGCCCCCTTCCCCCAACACCGTGCAACACCGCCCCCTGCCACCAACACCGTGCAACACCGCCCCCTGCCCCCAACACCGTGCAACACATGCCCCTGCCCCCAACACTGTGCAACACCGCCCCCTGCCCCCAACACCGTGCAACACCGCCCCCGCCTGCAACACCATCCCCCAGCCCCGAACACAGTACAATACCGCCCACCCCCTCCCCCAACATGGCTCCACACCTCCAACACGGCTCCCCAACCCCAACACCGCTCCCCGCCCCCAACACCGCCTCCCTCAACACCAACCACCTCCACCAACACGGCTCCCCGCCCCCCAACACTGTCCCCCCGCCACCAACACCGTGCAAAACCACCCTCCGCACCCCCAACACCACTCCCCAACACCGCCCCCAGCTCCCCCAACACCGCCCCCAGCTCCCCCAACATCGCTCACTGCCCCAACATTGTCCACCCACCCCCAACACTGTGCAAAACCACCCCCCGCATCCCCAACACCGTTCAACACTGTCCCCTACACCCCCAACACCGCTCCCTGCCCCCAACACTGTCCCTCACCCCCACCACCGTGCAACACCGCCCCCCCACCCCAACACCGTGCAACACTGCCCCCAACCCCAACACCATGCAACACCGCTCCCCAAACCCCACCACTGTGCAACACCGCCCTCCCATCCCTACCACCATGCAATACTGCACCCCAACCCCAACACCGTGCAATACTGCTCCCCCAACCCCAACACTGTGCAACACCGCCCCCTGCCCCCAACACTGTGCAACACCGCCCCCTGCCCCCAACACCACGCAACACCGCCCCCCCGCCTGCAACACTGTCCTCCGACCCCGAACAAAGTACAACACCGCCCCCAGCCCCGAACACAGTACAACACCACCCCCCGCACCCCCAACACTACTCCCTGCCCCCAATACCGTGCAACACCACTCCCCACCCTCACCCCCAGCATCCCCAACACCGCTCCCTGCCCCTAACACTGTCCCCCTGCCCCCAACACCGTCCCACCGCCCACATCACAGTGCAACACCACCCCCAGCTCCCCCAACATCGCTCACCGCCCCAACATTGTCCCCCCACCACCAACACCATGCAAAACCACCCCCCGCACCCCCACCACTGTGCAACGCCATCCCTTACACCCCCGACACCGCTCCCTACCCCCAACACTGTCCCTCACCCCCAACACCATGCAATACTGCCCCACGCACTCCCAACACTGCTCAGTGCACCCCAAAATGCCCCCCCAACACTGCACCCCATCCCAAACACCATGCAACACTGCCCCGCACACAACACTGTGCAACACCGCCCCCTGGCCCCATCACCGTGAAACACCGACCCGTGCCCCCAACACTATGCAACACTACCCCCAACACCGCCCCCTGCCCCAACACCGTACAGCACTGCCCCCTGCCTGCAACACCGTCCCCCGGCCCCGAACACAGTACAATACCGCCCACCCCCTCCCCCAACATGGCTCCCCACCCCCAACACCGCTCCCCGCC